>NW_007727295.1:348914-365731 GCF_000696425.1 Galeopterus variegatus
TACATTTTTCACAGAAATAGAAAAAGCAATCCTAACATTCATATGGAACAACAGAAGACCCCCAATAGCCAAAGCAATCCTGAGCAAAAAATAAATAAATAAAATAAAACCAAGACATGATACTATCTTACTGCAAATTTTACAAAACTATACTATTCAAAGCAGCATGGTACTGGCATAAAAATAGACACTTGGACCAATGGAATAGAATAGAGAACCCAGAAATCAACTCACATACTTATAGCCAACTGATGCTTGACAAAGGCAACAAGAACATACATTGGAGAAAAGACTGCCTCTTCAATAAATGGTGCTGGGAAAACTGGATATCCATATGCAGAAGAATGAAAGTAGACTCATACCTCTCTCCATATGCCAAGATAAACTCAAAATGGATTAAAAACTTAAGAATAAGACCTGAGTCTGTAAAACTCCTACAAGAAAACACAGGGGAAGCACTTCAGGAAGCAGGACTGGGCAAAGACTTCATGAATAAGACCACAAAAGCATAGGCAACAAAAGAAAAAAGAAAGGCGGGTATTATATCAAACTAAAAAGCTCCTGCATAGCAAAAGAAACAATTAACACACCATAGAGACAACCTGCAGAAAGGGAGAAAACATTTGCAAACTATGTATCTGACAAGGGATTAATAGTCAAGATATACAAGGAACTCAAACAACCTAGTAAAAAAACAAGTAAGCCTATTAAAAATGGGCAAAGGAGCTAAATAGGCATTTCTCAAAGGAATATGTATAAATGGCTAACAGACACATGAGAAAATGCTCAACATCACTAATCATCAGGGAAATGCAAAACAAAACCACAGTGAGATATCATTTCACCCCAGTTAGACTAGCTATTATCAAAAAAAACAAAAAATAACAAATACTTGCAAGGATTTAGAGAAAGGGGGACACTCTTACACTGTTGGTGAGACTGTAAATTAGTGCAGCCATTATGGAAAACAGTATGAAATTTCCTCAGACAACTACAGATAGCATTGCCATGTGATTCAGCAATCCTGCTGCTGAGTATATACCCAAGGGAATAGAAATCATCATGTTGAAGGGATTCCTGCATTCCCATGTTAATCACAGCTCTATTTAAAATAGCCAACAGTTGGAAGCAACCTAAATATCCATCAACAGATGACTGGATAAGGAAAATGTGGTATATATACCCAAGGGAATACTACTCAGCCATGAAAAAGAATGAAATTCTGCCATTTGCAGCAACATGGATGAACTTAGAGAAAATTATGTTAGGTGATATAAGCCAGGTATAGAAAGAGAACGACTGCATGCTCTCACTCATAAGTGGGAGCTAAGAAAAACTACAAATAAATTAAAAAGGAAAGAAAGAAAGATACAACAATTACAATAATGTCTTGAACTTTCAAGAGGAAAGAACAGAACTAAGGCCACCAGATGTGGGAAAGGAGGAGGGGAAGGGAGGTTGGCGAAAAATTGTTCAAGGGCTACAAAAAATGATGGCATTGTGTAATGTTGAATATACTAATTACCACAATTTGAACATCACATATTGCACACCAGTATTGACATTCAATACTGTACCCTACATATATGTACAATCAATTATGCTTCATTTAAAACAGAAACAAAAAAACCCTACAATATCCTGTCTTAAAATATAACTTCTGAAAGGTCTAACTCCTGATGTAAAGACCCATATTAAACATTGTTGCAGCCATTGTTTTCCAATTTCATTTACGACACCACGCCCTCAGGAAGAGTCTGCACATTATTGATTTTTACAGATTGTGTTAGTATTGGGGACATCTCAATTTGGAGAAGATACTAGAGCTGCCCTTGGCCCTTCTGCACCATTTGAAAATACGCATTCAGAACTTGACAACCTCTCTTCAAAGATGCCATGGGGACATTGGCAAAACTAAATTTCTTGGCTCCAGTCACTGTCATGTTGACTCTGAGGAGACATTATAATTTGGAAGTAAAAATAGTTCGAGAGATTGTAAATGGCAAAAGCACAGGGAAAGAGAGGCAGAAAATGATAAGAGATGTAGCTAAATATTTATATATACAAAAAATGAAAACATGAAAAGAGTTCCTTCTGAAATACATAATTAAGCTCAAGACAGAGTAGGCAGATGGAGTCAGTAATTACAGGTTCCTAATGTATCTAAAATTCCCAGAGAATGAGAGTGTTGCTACTAATTTGGTAGCTTCACAGTTTATAGCTTGTTGCTGTTTTTAACAGGCTCTGCTCCATTAACACTTGCTGTTCTGGTTAAGATAGCTTGTATGTTAAAAATAAAGCTTGCGAAGTGAAGCTACACAATTTCTGATTTACATCGACTATTTATGTTAAAATGTGATGTAAACTAAATTTTTTATGTCTGAATTATAATTATTAGCATTACCATCATACTCATTATTATTATAGGCAGTTGTGGTGTCATAGAAAAGACCCTAGATCTGGATCTGGGACCTCATTTTATCTCAACAAATATTTATTGTATTCCTGCTACTGGCTAGGCACCCCTCTGAGACCTTAGGGGTACATCAGTGAATAAGACAGGCAAAGACTTCTGCTTTTGTGGGACTTTCATTCTGCAGGGTGTTGGGGAGACAGAAAATAAGTGCTGAACAAATCAAATAAGTAAATGATGTAGTATATTAGAGGGCAATAATGGCTATTATAAAGGAGAGATGGTAGTGGGTTAGATGGCCTTATAAATAGAAGAGTCGGGCAATGCTCATGGAGAACATGACATGTGAGCAAAGACTAAGAGAACTGGCCACACCAGTATCTGTGGGAAGGGAAGAGGGAACAGTCAGTGCAAAAGCTGCAGGGCAGGAGTAGTTTGGCCTGTGAAGGAACAGTAGGAAGTGAGCATGAATGGGAAAACTGTTAAGACATAAATTTAGGGAGATGACCCAGGGAGATCAAATAAAGCCCTGCTGGCCATCATAAAGTTCTTGACTTATAATTTGAGGGAAAGTGAGATTTGTTTTAGAGGTGCATAGGAGGAACTTACATTTATTTTTTTTCCTTCCAACATTTTATTATAATAACTATTACTATTATTGTTAGTAGCATATTCATTATTACAAATCATACTTATTCTTTATGCCCCTTATCCAATCTCTCCCCTTCCCTATTCTTCTCCCCCTTCCCAGTCGAATAACCCTAAATTTGTCCTCTCTTTCTGATACATTAACTGTTTCTCTGTTGATTTGTTGCCTAGATGATCTGTCCAGAACTGAGAGAGACGTGTTTAGGTCCCTCACTATTATTGTATAGCAGATGCTTCTTCTATTAGTTTGGAGTGCGCTTTGTGGAGAGAGAGGGCTTCTTTCTGGGTTTTGTTTGTTTGTTTGTTTTGTTTTGTTTTTGTTTATTTGTTTTTTTGGTTTCCACTGGTGACTCTCCTTGTGTCAATGTAGTCGAGTATCTGGCATGCCATGTACATGGTGGCTATGACTACTGCTATACTGACTAGCTGCTTTTGTGGCATCTGTGGCAGTTGTGGTGGCTATGGTGGGCTACCCTCATGGAAATGGTGTTTTTGGTGTTCTCTTTACCTGGTTGCGGCTGGGTTCAGCTTCTTCCTCCTTCTACCTGAGGACCCCAGAGGGCCAGGTTGGCAGCAGCAGCATGCTTGGTTGCAGCTGGGTTGTGCTGCTCTGAGTCCACTGGGGTCCTGAGGTATGGAGCCACGGGAAGCCAAACCCAGCTGTAACCAGGCACGCTGCTGCTGCCACCCCAGTGCCCTGCCACAGTCCTGAGGCATGGAGCCGGGGGAAGCCAAATCCAGCCGCAACCAGGCATGCCTCTGTTGCCCCAGGGCCCCACTGGGGTGCTGAGGCAGGAGCTGAGTGAAGCTGAACCCAGCCATGACCAAGAGAACTTATATTTAAATGTGGGCCTGACTGCTAAAGGATTTAAGTCCTCTTCGTGTTACATGGGTTCATATTTTTTTATGTGTATGGTAGTAGAAAAAACATATCAATCCCACCTACCTAGCTCTCAAACAAAGGGAGATATATAACTTTTCAACCAAGAGTTCTTTTTTGTTTGTTTTTAACAATAGCACTATAACGTTTATCATAAAAATGTTCCCAGTTTGTTATCTCTTTGGCAGTCAGAGTCCATCCTGGGTCCAGCACCTTTTCCCATTACTGTACATAGATTCAGCTTCTCTCCGCAGTTGTTGCATCAAGAGAAGGATTTCAGAGAGAGCTTCATCCACAGTGAGGTTGCACAGAGAACTCTACTACATGACCCTACACTGACAGCTCCTGCTCCATTTGTTTGGGTAAGGGTTGTAATTTCTCTAAAACTGAAAGATTGTTACCCAGATGTATCCCTGATCACTTATTTACTCGTTGCTAAAGTCATAGGTGTGATAAAATTTCTCTTAATCTACTAAAAAGTAAAGCAGATTTTCCACTTTCAATCAGGATGTAGAAGGCAAGAAGTTCATTCCCTCCAAAACGACAAGAATATATATATTTCTTCAAAGACATTTGATAATTGTGGACACAAAGAAATCTAAGAAATCTAAACTCCAGAGAGGTGAGCCCTACCTGGGTGATAAGGGGATGCATTCACAACCAGGCCAATTGCTGAGGCTGGGAGCAGGTCAGGCTGAGGAGCAAGCTTGTCAGAGAAAAGTCTTTGCTCAAAAATAGACAAATTTCCCTAAATATTGACAAACCTGCAAGCTGGCATTTCAAATTTAAATCTAAAGGAGACTCAAATGCAAAGACAATGCTCTTTAATGAGGAATCCTTCTACAGTGGAATCTCGCTGGGTAAACAGAAACTAGGGCAAGGCTGGAAAGCAGAAAGAGACCTGAGGTCTCAGTCTCACAGTGTCAGTTTCTGGTCATGTCAAAGTCTCAACAGCCTTGCAGTCTTGCAGTCTCCCAGTCTGGCGGTGATACCATACTCCTGCAGTCCCATTCTCTGCTGTTTTGCAGTTTCAGTCTTAAGTTCTCATTTGCTTAGAGTTTTGTAGTCTCGTGCTCATGGAATCTCGTGGGCTTGCAGATTTAAGATCTTTCTGTCTCAATCTAGCACTTTGAAGATCTAGGAATCTTGCTCTCCACAAAATGGGGGCTTTAACTTACCTTCAAATATTTGAAGCCATAGGTGAAGTGAGTCTATCTCAAGCTGCAACCATATTCCACTTACTTCAATTTCTAATAAGATCAAAGATATCTGTCCCTTAGTGGTCTCAAAATTTGGGGGCTGTTACTTAATGATGATTAAAGACCAGGGCCTTTAGAGAGTGATTAAAGATATAGCATTCCTAATAACCTCAAATTCTACTGCTTAACATTTATTGTTCCTTATACATAAAGATTGGTGGAAGAAGCATGGCGTGGATTCTACAGGGAGACTAATATCCCTCGCACAGCAGCTTGAGGAAGTAAATGCCCAGCTCCGTGGAAAGAGGGAGAACAGGGGATTCAGGGCACAGGGAGACCAAAGCCCCTCACCCTCATCTCTACATCCCAACAGCAAGCTCTGCCAGCCCCTCCTGCTCAATACTACCCTGCACCCAGCCACAGGTGATCAGACCTCAGGCCCAGGAGCCTGATATCAGGGCAAGGCCACCTTTGGGTTTATTTGGAGAAGAAGAAAAAGAGAAGAGGATAGAGCTGAAATAGGACCAGAAAGAGCCTAACAGGGAACTTCACCACCCCAGCCTGAGAGTCCTCCAAGCCCTGAGCTGCCCTCCTGGGAAACCCCATAGATCCCGTCTCCACTGTTGCAATGGATTATGAAGAAAAGTTGACTACAGGGATATTTTTTCTTCCTTTTTCTTTGAGATATTATTTTTAAAAATTCTACTTTAAGTGAAAATCTGTGCAATTGGACTACTAAAGGAGAGTCCTGTCTCCATCTACTCCTTCCTGCTGTCTTTTGCCTCTTTTGAGGGGCAAGAGGATGGATTTCTGGTCGTTAAAGAACTGACATACTAAACACTCTGGTCCACAACCTCTGTGCAATAGCCCTAGGCAGCTAAACCACAACCTCTGAAAGCCACCACCTCAGAAAGGTCCAAACTTGGTAAATGACTGTCAGTTTCCCTAATTTTTTGACTCTCCCCTCCTCATCCCCTTCTCAATTCAGGACCGAGCAGAGAAAACCAAACATGTTCCACAAACCAATCACATAAGAAGTGCCCAGCCCTGCTAACAACTTCCAATCAGACCTGAAGCCTTTCTTTTATTTATTTGTTTTTTCTTTTCCCACTAAAAATCTTTCCCAATCCCCTGCCTACATTGGAATCTCTGCCAAGGGCAGGGGATGGTGGCTGAATCCCTTGCTATAGCAAGTTGTGAACAGGCAGCCTGTTTTCATTTGCACTGTGTTTATTTTCCAGAACTATCTTCTCTCCCCTGCAAACAAGAAAGAACAAAACAGAGAAGGACAGGGAGAAGAGAAGTGCCCCAGGGTACAAACCGCAGTTCAGTGTCTACAGTTTCCCAGCAGGGACTGAGTGGGAAGCCCAGCAGCGAGGGCCAGCTGGCTTCTCCTCTTGTCTTCTAGGAGGCTCCTGGCAGGCTTTTAATGCTACAGTTCCTTTTGAGGGCCACAGAAGTGCTCAATTGATATTTGCTTTAATTGAACTATGTTGAGAAACCGCAGAAGCACTTTGCATACCTCTTTTTTCCATGGTATGAAGTGCTTTGGCCCAGTAAGCCCTGAACGTGTGGCAGCATGCACTATTAGTATGGTTTATACACTACTGTTTGTGTCCAGCATGTTCTCCATCTCCCATGATCTTTTCAGGTTTCATGGAACTCATGATCTTTGTACTCCATGTGAAGTGTGGTGAACCGAGCTTGGCCACTCATTACTGTTTGTGTCCAGCATGTTCTCCATCTCCCATGATCTTTTCAGGTTTCATGGAACTCATGTTCTTTGTACTCCATGTGAAGTGTGGTGAACCGAGCTTGGCCACTCATTTTTCTTTATTGTTGCCTCTACTGCCCACCACAGTTGACCATATCTTCATTTTGGTCTTTGCTTTCAGATTACTTCGAGTTGTTTCAGGCAAACCTGAAACAGAGATTTCTGTGTATGAACCTTAAGGAAAACTTGCCAAAGAAGCTCTCAATGTCCCCTGGCTAGCCCCGGCTAGGGTCAAACCACAGGGCAAACTGTGTGTGTGCATGCACCCGGGTAGTCATCCAGTATAGACAATGTTTCCTTTGGACGCACCTGGAGGAAATTCATTTTTTATGGGTGTTATGGAAAGGTTTCTAAGGAAACGTCAGACACTAAGAGAGATGGAGAAATCAGAAAATTTATTATGCTAGCAGGCCTCAGGTGAACTCACATTCTGAATTCCTGGGACCTGAGTGCAGGGAGAACAGGGGTTTTACACCTTTCTTGGACAAGCATGAAAGCTTCTTCATATAGGCAGAGCCACCCAAAACTGGGAGCTTCATTAAGCAGGTGAGGGGCTTCATCAAGCAGGGTTACAGAGGCAGGAAATGTGGGTAGGGGATCTTTGTAAACTGACAAGGCAGCTTCTCCAAATCAGCAAGCAGTGGAGTTACAGAAGCCAGAGATGCAATCAATGTTACCACTAAACCGGCTCTTAGGGGTCCCTTATAAGCAAGCACATTCCAGTTGCAAGGTTAAACAAAGGGGCTTAGAAATCTACTTTTTGGGGGGGCCTCTCTACATGGGCACTGCTAGGGTTGTGGGTTAAGGGGGAGACCAAAACACAGGAACATCATGGGGTTGTGTTGAGATGTACAAGTACTCTCCATGGCAGCAGATCTGAAGTCTGGTTGTGCTAAAGAGCCATCTTGGATTTCTGGTTGCTATAGTCTGAATGTTTATGTCCCCTGAAATTCACATGTTGAATCTTAATCTCCACACAATAGTATTAAGAGATGGTGGCCTTTGGAAGGTGATTAGGTCATGAGGGCTCTGCCCTCTTGAATGGGATCAACACCCTTATAAAAGAAGCACAAGGAAGCTTGTTTGCCTCTTCCACCATGTGAAGATGCAGTGAGAAGGCACCATCTAGGAAATGCAGAATAAGCCCTCACCAGACACTGAATCTGCTGGCGCCTTTGTCCTGGACTTCCCAGCCTCCAGAACTGTAAGCAATAAATTTCTGTTATTTGTTTATAAAAGACCAAATCTAAGGTAATATTGGTTATAGTGGCCTGAACTAAGAGACTGCTGCAGGCTGGGTGGACTGGGGACAGTGTGGCAGAAGCAGAAGCCACAGAATCCCAACCCTAACACAATTAGGCTGACTTTGCCATTCCAAATGGAGGCCTGGCTAAGGATAGCCCTCTCCCAAAGTGGTAATGTCCTGCTTTGATTTGTTCTGGTGGAAAGGACACTGTTTGAGAAGGGGACAGGGATGGTCTTCTTCCTATCCTGGCCACAGAGGATCTGGCAGGCATATTGACTATGCTGCTGATCTTCTGACCTGACTCCTGGTCCTTCTCAGGACACTGATTTTCTGTGTTGCTACTCTGAGTATTCCTAGAGTAAGAATTAAAGGTGGGAGTGGCAGGCTCACCAAAACTCTGCTGCTTGGTTTTTGGCAGACTAACTATGCTATGCCACATGGGATGGGGAAGGAGTGCTATTATTGCTCAGATCAGCTGAAGGCTGGGGCTTCAGAGTTTTTGTGTAGCACTCTGAGTCAGATCTCTTGTAGCCAAGGAAAAGATAGGTAGCCAGCACTTCACTGAAGTTCTGGACTATAAGTGAGTCCTGGACCTCTTCCAGTGTCTAACTCATGGACAGCATTGACTTAGTCTTTCAGGAGCCCTTATAATCAGGGGATGGCTCCACGTAAGATTTTTGATCATTATCTTCATGACCCACATTCATCCATCACTATTTCTTGATTTGATCTAATAGGCTTTCTTTCTGGGACTGAGAACAAGGAATTTCTTGAGCAAATTTTCATGTGCTGTGGACATGCACAAGGGAATATGGTATTGCCCCCTCAGTATGTCCTCCCACAGCTCCTTGAATTTTGTGCATCAAAAGGCAGGGCTCCACTGATCAATATTTATATAGTGACTCCTGGACTCCAAACATGCACCTCAGGTCGATCATACTTTTGGCCCTGGAAGAGTTCAGGAGCTTTCTAAGGGGGACTGCCACGGGAGGTGTTCAGCTTGTTGCCAAAGGTGAATTTGTTGCTTAAGCCAAAGTCTGTAATCTTGATGTTCACATTAGCATCCATGAGCAGGTTGTCTGCCTTTAAGTTTCTATCAACAATAACCTTCTGGTGAGAATACTCCAAGCAGACACTGTGTGTCAGAGTTTGACTTGGGCCTCCTTTCTTTTTATACTGCCATAAACCACTAGGTAATCAAACCTCTCTTCCACTAGTCTGCTCCATGACAAGGTAGAGTGATTCCTTAGTCTTTGTCACTTCCAGTAAGTTGTGTTGGGATGAATAAAGCCTTTATGATTATTACTGTATGGGATAGTCTTTGGGTGTTGAAAGAGTCTTCTGGTGAGAATACTCCAAGCAGACACTGTGTGTCAGAGTTTGACTTGGGCCTCCTTTCTTTTTATACTGCCATGAACCACTAGGTAATCAAACCTCTCTTCCACTAGTCTGCTCCATGACAAGGTAGAGTGATTCCTTAGTCTTCGTCACTTCCAGTAAGTTGTGTTGGGATGAATAAAGCCTTTATGATTATTACTGTATGGGATAGTCTTTGGGTGTTGAAAGAGCCCAGGTCACTCTTGTCAATGATCTTCAGGTCTAGCTTCTCTCCCAGTCAGGATGTGCCAGGCCAAATTTATCTTGGCTAACTTATTTTTACTGATGGTCTTGAGGAGCCAGTAGTTGCAAACATGGGTCTCCCCATCAGCAGAGAGGGCTGAGAGGCCCAACAATAACAAATACTTTTAAATTTTAACATTTCTGTCAGTGTGTACTGGTATAGCACTGTGGTTTTAATTTACGTTTCCCTGGCATCTAATAAAGTAGAGCAGCTTTTCGTGTGCTCATTGTCTACTTTCTTTTCTGTGAAGTTTCTGTTCTTTTGCCCATGTTTACTTGCATTTCCCATATTTTTCTTATTTTTCTTTGTAGGTATTATTTATATTTTTAATACATACTTATTTCATAATTATAAATATTATAATATATATCATAATATATTTTATATATTTCAATTTTTTAATTGGTAGGATTGTTTGTAAGTTTCCCTGAAGAAACACAATATATACATATATATATATATTTTTTTTTCTGGTGGAATATAATATGCCTAAATATATCCAATATTGTGTGTGTATATATGTGTGTAGATATATATATGACTAGAGAGAGCAAGTTGTTCAGCTTCCCACTCAATATTGTTAACTCCCTGAGGTCATCTTTTATCTTTTTATCCACTGCTCGTTCCTTTCCAACTATTGGACTCCCTGCTCCCTGGACATGCAGGCACACTCTCATGTCAGGGCTCTGCACAAGCTCCTACCTCTGCTTGAAATGTTCTTCCTCCAGAGGGTCACATAGATTTTTTTTCCCTATCTCTTTCAAGTCTTTGCTCAAATGCCACCTTCTTTGCAAGGTTGTTTCCTGATCTCCTACTAAATCTTGCCATTCCCTTCGTCCCTTGGGAAAATATATATGTATACCATAAAATTTTACAGAACAAAGTAAAACTGGTGCTGCATTAGTTTCTGCCAAAGCATAACAAATGATCAGTAACTTAGTAGATTAAAACAAAACAAATTTATTACACCACAGGGTCCTCAGGTCAGGAGTCCAGGTATGGTTTAGCTGAATCTCGTGCTCAGGAACTCAATAAGCTGAAACAAAAGTACCTACCAGAGCTGCTACCTCATCTGAGGCTTGCAATTCTCTTCCAAGCTCACTTGGCAGAATTCAGCTAAGTGTTTGTTCGAGTGAGGTCCTCAGCAGCATCTGAAGGCCACTCACCATATTTTGCCACATGGCCTTTCTGACTATTTGGCAACTTGCCTCTTCATGGCTAATAGTAGAGCAGCAGCTACTGCTGCTGCTGCTGCTATTTTTTTTTTTTTTTCTTAAGGTTTTGCCTGATTAGCTCAAACTTACTTGGGATAATCACTCTTTTGACAAACTCAAAATCAATTCTTTGAGTATTTCAATTACATCTGCGAAATCCCTTAACTGTTGTCCTACAACATAAACTAATTCCATCGTATTTGCTGCTCAGCCTCAAGGGAGACTATTATAAAGAATGTCAGTCCTCAGGAGTCAAGATAGAAATCTACCTACCTCAGATGGGATGACCATATAAATATCAAAGTAGACTTCAGAGCAGGAAAAGTACTAGGAATAAATAGGAATATCACATAGTGATAAAGGATCGATTCACCAAGAAGACATAATCCTAAATGTACGTGCACCTAAGGACAAAATACATGAAACAAAAAGTAGTAGAACTGTAAAAAACAACAGAAAACCCCCGAGAAATCCAGTTTTCTTCAGATACTTCAATACTCTTTGCTCAGCACCAGAACCAGACAAACATTCTATCAAAACAAGGTTAAGACAAGCTTTATTGGTTTTGAAATGTGCAACAGTTTCATAAATACATTAAATTGTCTACTATAATCAGATGTTTCAATATAACTATTTTATTCTTAGAGCACAAAGGTTATCTTTCATAAATATAACAGAATCCTACCAATGAGGATTAGGAAACTGAAATATATATTAGTTTATATATAATACATACTTATTTCATAATTATAAATATTATAATATATATCATAATATATTTTATATATTTCAATTTTTTAATTGGTAGGATTGTTTGTAAGTTTCCCTGAAGAAACACAATATATACATATATATATATTTTTTTTTTCTGGTGGAATATAATATGCCTAAATATATCCAATATTGTGTGTGTATATATGTGTGTAGATATATATATGACTAGAGAGAGCAAGTTGTTCAGATTTCTTATAGTCCTTTTTATATTTTATCCTTTTAATCCTCTTATAAACCAAAAAATAATTTCATATGGCTCGTAATCTTAACAAAACTCACTTCCTTGTTTATGCTTCATATACACTGGCCAATTGGTAACTCATTCATGACTGTTTCTTCCACTCTCTTCTATATCCCTGTTTCTCCTAACTTACTGTTCTTTCCATGAGATGCTAGACTCTAGGAAAGACAATTAAATTAAAATTACCCACAGACAAATTAGCTCTAAATGGATGCACATATTTTCATGTTCAAAATCTACCTCCTTGATTTTTTTCCAATCTTTAAACTAAATATTCATGACTCCTCTGTAACTTCTTTACGAAAACTGCCACCACGCCATCATTATCCTTATTATTATTAACATTATTTCTAATCTTTATTGAGGGCTTATTAAATATCATACAATGTTCTAATGCTTGACCTGCATTATCTAGTTTAATTCTCACTAAAACCACAAGTGACAGAGAATACTGAAATTGGACTTAGTCATCAAGCCAGGATAAAAGTTGGTGATATATCTGAGTGAATAACTTTAATTTTCAATTCTTTTAAAAATATTAGCTTTTAAGTCAGAGTAAATATAGACCCGTGTTTACAAGTCTCCCTGAAGGAAGCATCCATCTCCCTGACATTTTTTTTTATTTTTGGATGTTTGTTCTCTCTACAGACATGTCTTTGTTTCATTTTCAATAGAAGGAAGATGAAATTAGGGTATTTAGTCTTTTCTTCTATTATTTCTTTAGGTTTGGAAAAGCTCCTAGGTTCAAATGACAGACAAAGGAAGGCTTGTAATTGCAGAGAGGCAGCACTGACATGGCGCCATGGAGACATGGCTACAGAATCAGCAGACAGCTAGACATGGAACAAACAGAGAAAAACCATGTCAGAGCCAAGAAATACTATATGTGGCAGGTGTATCTCAGTTACCAGTTGCTGATGGTGCTTTGGTGGAAAAAGAACTGGACTAAAGTCAGTAGGCTGGGATTGATATTCTTGTTTAGTCACTTACAGTTCTATGCTACATGAACGTGAACAAGCCACTTTTCTTCTCTGGGTCTTAACATTTTTATCCTTGGGAAAAAGTCGTCAATTGGAAAGGAATCTGATGTGGTAATGGCACAAATTTGGGGCTCAAACAAAACCAATATTGAATATGATCATTGCTACTTACAAGTGTGTGTCCTTCCACAAGTTACACAATCTCTCTGAACCTCAGCCTCTGCCATAGGGAGTTATAGAAATGGAATATATAAGAATGAGTGTTATATTTCATGTTTCATAAAAATGTAAAATATTCACTTGTTTTGGGAACATGACTGATTGTACATATCTGTGGGGTACAGCATCGACTATCAATACCTGTGTGCAATATCTGATGCTCAAATCAGGATAATTAAGTTACAATATTCAAAATTACACAATGTAATAACTTTCTGTGGCCCTTTACCAATTTCTCACTAACCTCCACTCTCTCTCCTCCTTTCTCACCTCTATGAGTCACAGTTCCGCTCTCTCCTTTTGAAGGTTAAACAAATGATTATGATTGTTGTATCTTTCTTTCTTTCTTTTTTTATTTGTTATTTTTTTCAGCTCCCACTTATGAGTGAGAACACACAGTGTTTCTCTTTCTGTGCCTGCCTTTTTTCACTAACATAATTTTCTCTAAGTTCATCTATGTTGCTGCAAATGGCAGAATTTCATTCTTCTTAGAAATGGCAGAGTAGTATTCCATTATGTACACATACCACATTTTCCTTAGCCAGTCATCCACTGAGGGACATTTAGGTTTGTCCAACTCTTATCTATTGTAAACAGAGCTGCAATAAACATGAAATACAGGTATCACTTTAATATGATGATTTCCATTCCTTTGGGTATATACCCAGCAGTGGGATTGCTGGATTGATTACACATAGCAATTCTATCTGTAGTTGTTTGAGGAAGCTCCATACTGTTTTTCACAATGGCCACACTAATTTACATTCTCACCAACAGTGTAGGAGAGTTCCCCTTTTCTCCACACCTTTCCAACGTTTGTTATTTTCTGTCTTTTTGATAATAGCCAGTCTAATTGTGGTGAGATGGTATCTCAATGTGGTTTTGGTTGAATTTCCCTGATGATTAGTGATGTTGAGTATTTTCTCATGTGTCTGTTGGCCATTTGTGTGTCTTCCTTTGAGAAATGCCTATTTAGCTCATTTGCCCATTTTTAATCTAGTCACTAGTTTTTTTTTTACTAAGTTGTTTGAGTTCTTTGTATATTCTGGATATTAATCTCTTTTCAGATGCACAGTTTGCAAATATTTTCTCCCTTTCTGTATGTTGTCTTTTCACTCTGTTAGTTGCTTCTTTTGTGGGTAGTAGCTTCTTAGTTTGATATAATTCCATTTGTTTATTTTTTTCTTTTGTTACCTGTGTGTTTGGGGTCTTATTCATAGTCTTTGCTCAGTCCTGCTTCGTGAAGTGTTTCCCCTATGGTTTCTTTTAGTAGTTTTGTAGCTTAAGGTCTTATACATAAGTCTTTAATACACTTTGAGTTGATTTTTGTATATGGTAGGAGGTACAGGTCTAGTTTCATTCTTCTACATACAGATTTCCAGTTTTCTCAGTATTATTTTTTGAAGAGGCAGTCTTTTCCCAAATGTATGGTCTTGTTGCCTTTGTCAAAGATCAGTTGGCTGTAAGTATGTGGGTTGATATGGGGGCTCCCTATTCTGTTCTTTGATCCAAGTGCCTGCATTTATGCCAGTACCATACTGCTTTGGTTACTACGGCTTTGCAGTATAATTTGAAGTGAGGTATTGTTAGGTCTCTGGCTTTATTATTATTATTTTGTTTATTGTTTAGGATTGCTTTGGCTATTTGGGGTCTTTTGTTGTTCCATATGAGTGTCAGGATTTTTTTTTTTTCTATTTCTGTGAAGAATGTCATTGGTATTTTGATGGGGATGCATTGACTCTGTAGATCACTTTGGGTAGTGTGGACATTTTCACAATGTTGATTCTTCCAATCCATGAACATGGAATGTCTTTCCATCTTTTTATATCCTCTTTAATTTCTTTCAGCATTGATTTGTATTTCTCATTGTAGAGATCTTTCACTTCCTTGGTTAAATCGATTCCTAGGTATTTTATTTTTGGGGGGGTAACTATTGTAAATGAGCTTACTTTCTCATTATCTTCTTCAGGTAGTTTGTTATTGGAGTATAAAAATGCTCCTGATTTTTGCATGTTGATTTTGTATCCTGCAACTTTACTGAAATTGTTTTTCAACTCTAAAGCTTTTTTGTAGAGTCTTTAGGTTTTTCTCTATATAAGATCATGTCATCTTCAAAAAGAGACAGTTAGACTTTGTCTTTTCCAATCTAGATACTGTTTATTTCTTTCTCCTACCTGTTTGCTCTGGTTGGTACTTCCAATACTATGTGAAATAGGAGTGGAAGAGTGGGCATCCTTGTATTTTCCTGTTCTTAAGGTAAAGCTTTCAGCTTTTCCACATTCAGAATGATGTTGGTGGTGGGTTTGCCATATACAGCTTTTATTGCATTGAAGTACTTTCCTACTGTACCTTATTTGCTAAGAGTCTTTACCATGAAGGGATGTTGGATTTTACCAAATGCTTTTTCTGCATCTATTGTCTTTTTCTGCATCTATTTAGATAATAACCTTGTTTTTGTCCTTGAATTTGTTGATGTGTGTATCACATTTACTGACTTGTAGATGTTGAACCATCTTTGCATCCCTGGGATGAATCCCACTTAATCATGATGTATAATTTTTTTACGCGTTGCTATATTCTGTTCACTAATATTTTGTTGGAGATTTTGGCATCTCTGTTCTTTAGGGATATTGGCCTGTAGTTTTATTTTTTTGTTGTATCTTTGTCTGGTTTTGGTATCAGGGTGATGCTGGCTTTATAGAAGGAGTTTGGGAGAATGGTCTCTGTTTCAATTCTTTTGGAATAATTTGAAGAGAATTGTTATTAACTCCCCTTTCATGGTTTGTTAGAATTCAACAGTAAATCCATCAGTTCTGGTTGATGATTTTCTTTGTTGGGAGATTGCTGATTACTACTTCAATCTCAATGCTTGTTACTGATCTGTTTAGTTTTTCTATTTCTTTTTGGTGTAATCTTCATAGTTTGTATGGGTCCAAAAATTTATCCATTTCCTCTAGGTTTTCAAACTTGTTTGTATATAGTTTTCATAATAGTCTCTATTGATTCTTTGCATTTCTGTGGTATTGGTTGTAAAGTCTCTTTTTCATTTTTTTTTAAATTTGGGTATTCTCTCCTTTTTTAAATCAGCCTTGCTTAGAGTTTGTCTATATTGTTTATCTTCTAAAAAAAAAAAAACAATTTTTGTTTCATAGATCTTTTGTATCATGTTTTGGGTCTCTATTTCATTTAGTTCCACTCTGATCTTAATTAATTCTTTCCACTGGAATTAGATTGATCTTGTTTTTCTAATTCTTTGAGGCATAGCATTAGGTTGTTTATTTGAAGTCTTTCTATTCATTTGATGTAAGTGTTTACTACAATAACCTTCCCTCTTAGTACTGCTTTTGCAGTATTCCACAGATTTTCATATAGTGTACCTTTATTTTCATTGGTTTCAATAATTTTTTCTTATTTCCCATTCAATTTTTTCTTGAACCTGTAAACCATTCAGGAGCATGTTGTTTAATTTCCATGTATTTGCATAATATCCAGAGTTTTGCTTATTGTTGATTTCTAATTTTAATCCATTGTTGTCTGAAAAGGTATTTAAATGATTTCAATTTTTAAAAAATTTGTTCAGACTTCATTTGTGACCCAAAATGTGGTTT
>NW_007727295.1:366690-368446 GCF_000696425.1 Galeopterus variegatus
GGATATGAAAGAAAGGTGTTTAGGTCTTCAATTATTACGGTTTTGGGGTCTATCTCTTTCTTTAGTTCTAATAGTGTTTGCTTTGTATATCTGGGTGCTCCAGTGTTGAGTGCATATATGTTTATGATTTTTATGTCTTCTTGCTGGATACATCCCTTTATCACTATACAATGTACTTCTCTGTCTCTTTTTATGTTTTTTGCTTTAAAGACTATTTTAACTTATATAAGAATAGGTACTCTGCTCATTTTTGGTTTCCATTTGTGTGGTGTATCTTTTTCCATGCATTCAGTATTAGTTTATGTGTGTCTTTACAGGTGCAGTGAGTCTCCTGAAGACAGCATATAGTTGGGTGCAGCTTTCTAATTCAATCAGTCAGTCTGTATCTTTTGAATGGGGAATTTAATTTGCTTGATTTTATATGCATGTACATTTCTATTAAGAAATACTTAAGGCAACATAATTAACTATCATAAAGTGTACAGTTCAGTGGATTTTAGTATATTCACAGGTTGTGCAGCCATCACCATTGTCTAATTCCTGAATATTTTTATTTTCCTTAAAAGAAACCTTGCACCCATTAGCAATCATTCTTTATTCTACTTTATCCTCAGTCCCAGACAACCATTAATCTATTTTTTTTCCACAGTGGGTATTTCTATTTTGATTATATCATGTAAATGGAATCATATAATATGTTGACTTTCGTGTTTGGCTTCTTTCACTTAGCATAACATTTTCGAGGTTCATTTATGTTGTGGCATGTGCCAGTACCACATTTCTTTTTGTGGATGAATAATATTCTATTATATGTATATGCTACATTTTGTTAATCATTCATCAGTTGATAGACATTTGGATGATTTCCATTTTTTGGCTATTATAAATAATGCTGCTGTGGACATTCATGTTTAGTTTTGTATGAATTATGTTTTTAACTGTCCTGTGTATGTACATACAAAAGGAGTTGTTGGGTGATCTTTATTTCTTCACGTGAATTTGAATTACTGCCTAGCGACCTTTCATCCCATCTTGAATGACTCTTTTTTGGTAATTTTTGTAGGCAATATTGATTAGTAACAAATTCTTTCAGTTGTGTTTATTAGGTAGTGTCTTAAATTCTTTCTCTCTCTTCTTTTTTTTTTTTTTTTTTTTTCAGTCAACTCACCACCTTCTGGCATCCACGGCTTCTCATGGGAAGTCAGCTATTAATCTTATAGAGGGTCCTTTATACATAATGAGATACTTCTCTCTGTTTTTAACTTTTTATGTTGATTATATATGTTTAGGTGTAGATATTATTTAGTTTAACTGATTTGAAATTTATTGAGATTCTTGTCTGTATAGATTAATGTCTTTCATAAAATTTGGGAAGTTTTTGGCCATTATTTTTCCAAGTTTTATTCTTCCCCTTTCTCTCTCTCTCCTTTTCTTCAGGGATTTTCATTATGTGTTTGTTGTTATGATTACGATGCTGCACAGATCTCTGAAGCTCTGTCTACTTTTCTACCTTGTTTTTAATTTTGTTCCACTAATTCAACAATCCTAATTTACCCAAATTCAGATTTATTTATGTTTTCTTCTCTTTCCTGACATTTGCTGTTGTTCTCTAACATTTCAATTATTGTACTTTTCAACTACAGACTTTATATTTGGATCTTTTCCATAATCTCTATCTCTTTGTTGTTTTCAATTAGGTGAGACATTGTTGTCATACTTCTCTTTAGTTCTTCACATATTTTTAAGAGAAGCCCAC
>NW_007727295.1:368881-371399 GCF_000696425.1 Galeopterus variegatus
TAATTTACCCAAATTCAGATTTATTTATGTTTTCTTCTCTTTCCTCACATTTGCTGTTGTTCTCTAACATTTCAATTATTGTACTTTTCAACTACAGACTTTATATTTGGATCTTTTCCATAATCTCTATCTCTTTGTTGTTTTCAATTAGGTGAGACATTGTTGTCATACTTCTCTTTAGTTCTTCACATATTTTTAAGAGAAGCCCACCACAGGCCAAACCAACTTTACTGGTTCTGATGGTCACATTTCTCAAAGTTAACCAAGCTCTTCAAGCCATTACCACCACACGCACGCACACACACACACACACACACACACACACACACACACACACACAGACTGCTGTGCCACAACCAAAGTGTTTACAGCAGCAGCTCACACTCCCTGCCGGGTACCTCACAGCCAGATGTTACCCTTCCAGGCATCCTTGGGATGAGACCATTGCCCACAGGATGAGATCCAATCCAACTGCCCACAACAAACATAGGATAACCTCTACAGGCTGCTACCCTAAAATAGACTCCCAAATTGGCTTATCTCTGGCAAGTCTCATGAGTTTTGCCAGACCCTCCTTGATACTGATATGTCTCATCCACCCACCCATCTCAATGGACGAATTTCAGATCTTTGCAAATGATCAAGGCCCCCTCTTATTTCTCCTGGTATTCTTCATGTTGCAACTCCTCCTCGCCATCTTGGTCTAAGAGATCTATTTCTTGAGATTTGACTGAATGGGGGTCTAGGTTTTTCTTTTTTCTATTTTTCCTTCTTTATTTTTCATTGGGTATAGTTTTAAGCTCAGGCAGCCTCTTGATTATTGACCTCTTCAGGGTCTGAGGGTAAAGTGTGGTATACTCTATGAGACACATCACGGCTACAAGATTAATTATAGCCATAAGGCCCACTCACACATCTCATAGGACCTACAATATGTCTCACTTAGAAGTATGGTGCAACCTTGCTTAAGGATTTCCAATTCTGGCCTAAGGATTACCCCGTATCTACACCAATGGGACCTAAAAATCCTGGCAGCCCTGGAAACAAGGCCACCTTGGCATAGATGCAATTTTCTTGAACCTTAAAACTTTTACAACAATAGCTTAAACTTTCTTTGTGAATGAAATATCTTTTGACTGACCCAGACTGGATAGAGTTATAAGAAAGGAGGAAGAACCCAAAACCCTGAAATGGTCATGGGATAGAGACCCTCCCACTCAGTCAATCATCTGACCATATCTGGCCCATGACACTAGCCTGCTCCAACTTTTGATCTCATAAGTGAACTTCCAGAATAAATGGATTGAGCTTCAGACAGTGTCTGAGACTCATCTTTGATGTAAATTGGACTGAAGGGGAGAAATCACCACTGGGGAAGCTGGTCAACTAGTACCACTTGCAAGCCCCAAATATGAAAGTTTTTCTTACTTCTTTGAACATATGTAAAATAGTTGATTTAAAGTTTTTGTCTACTAAGTCCAACATATGGACTTCCTCAGAGATATTTTCTATTTACTGCTATTTTCATCTGTGTATGAGACATATATTCTTGTTTCTTTGCATATCTCTAATTTTTTGTTGTCAATTGGACAACTAAAAATCAAAATGTGTCAACTCTGAAAATCAGATCACAACAACACCTGAGGTTTGCTTTTGTTTGTTTAGTCACTCTCTTGAACTAATTCTATAAAGTATGTATCATGTGTGATGACTAAAATCTCTCCCTAACTTAGTGTTGATTACACAGAAATTTCCTTAAATGCTTGGAACCAATAAGTCTCTGAAAGTGTCAAGACACTTCTGCTAAGAAGCTCTGTGTGGAGAGCACACTGAGCCTTGCCTTTGACATTTGTTCTTAGCTTTCACTTTCTTCTTGCACAGAGCCTGAAGGTCAGCTAGAGAAGAAAGCTTTTGTCTTTTCTGGACATGCATACAACCCTGGTTATATACACAGCTTTATGCATACTTTTGGTTTCTATGGTCCCAGGAATTTGTCAGGGCTTTACAAAGCCCCTGATGGACATCTCATCTCATTCCCAGGCTTTTCTTTAAAAATTTTTGGTAAGCTTTTTGTTTGCTTCAATTACTATTGCCACCTAAGGCAGTTGAGAAGTTGAACAATTGTTGTTGATTGTTTTCAACAAACTATCACCACCCCATACATACCCCAGAAAAATAGTTCTCTTTAAATCCTCTCATATGCCTAGGAAGTGGCTTTAGCCAGAGTTAAGGAAATCAATAATAAAGGTTAGAGAAAAGATACATTAAATTGAGAGTAGAAAAATAATAGAGTTAAAGTTAGTTGAATCCATGCACAGTCCTTGGACCTGTTTCTCTGCCAATTTCCAGGCAGATCAAAACTCACACCCCCAATACTTGGTGGACAAGGTCCTTACCCATATCATCCAACTACACACCAGCAAGCCACACTAGGAATGTGTGTCACTATCCTCATTGTTACTTTCCCATGGCACTGAGGCCGGGGTCTGAGGGCTGGGGGATGATAACTGTTATGCAA
>NW_007727295.1:371840-372830 GCF_000696425.1 Galeopterus variegatus
TCCAACTACACACCAGCAAGCCACACTAGGAATGTGTGTCACTATCCTCATTGTTACTTTCCCATGGCACTGAGGCCGGGGTCTGAGGGCTGGGGGATGATAACTGTTATGCAAGTTGCCAAAATTCTCCCAAAACTATCAGCCTCTTTTCTCATCCAGCACCTCCATTTTTGCTACAAGACTCCAAAGTTCTGAAATGTTTTTTTTTTTTTTCTGATGGTTGATACCAACTCAATAGTTGTGTTTGAGAAAGAAGTGTTTTCTAGAAAAAAAACTACTACTTCTTCATCTTCATGATACCACCCCTGGTTCCTGAGTTGAAAAAATATGTCCACACAAAACGCTTCATATGAATATAGTAGCTTTATTCATAATCAGCAAAAATGGTAAGCAATGAAGATGTTCTGAGAACAGCACTCCCACTCTTTGGTCTTTTTTTCTGAAACCCATAACCCAAATCTAAACATAACAGAAACATCTCACAAATTCAAGTTGAGGGACATTCTACAAAATACCTGACCAGTACTTCTCAAAAATTTTAAAATTATTAAAAAGAAGGAGAGCCTGACACTCTCACTGAGTGGGAAAGTGTCATAGTCAAGATAAAACTAAAGAGACACAATTGCTAAATATTAAGCGGTATCCTGAATGAGATCTTAAAACAACAACAAGAGGATATTGGGGAAAATCATGGTATCTGAAAAAAAATATGAAGTGTAGCTAATAATAAGGCATAAATATTGACTCATTAGTTGTGAAAAATATACCATAGTAATATAAGACGTTAACTGGGAACTGGGTGTGGGCTATATGGGAACTCTTTGTATTATCCTTATAAGTTTTCTGTAAACCTAAAACTTTTCTAAAATAATATTCTCCAAATATGGGGTGGGGGATAGGGGAAGAGAGAGAGAGAGAATATTGGACAAGGAGTCACAAGTCAGAATGCTTATTCATGACCTCAGTCCATATACTCACCCTCTTTTTTTA
>NW_007727295.1:374029-375359 GCF_000696425.1 Galeopterus variegatus
TCAACTAAGATTACTGGAATCCTGGATAACCTCACTAGTAGGCAACAGAATGGGTTACTAAGCAAAGCAGTAAAATTTATTTTAATTTAAAATAGGATTAATTTTAGACTACAGGGATGACTGAATTTTGTGTTCTACAAAAAGCTGGGAGAATAAAAAGCTGAGTATATCAAGGCCCTTTCTACCTTAGTTATATTCTACTTTTCCATTTATGAATTCAATGTAAGCACTTCACAAGCATTTATAGAATATCAGTTTTTGCAGGGCTTTGTACTGAAAGCTGTACGAAGAATAGTGATTAGTAGCAGCTCAGGGACAAGTTGGTCCATCTAAAAAGAAATAAGATTGTTGAAGGAGATGGTTAGGAAAATACAATTCTGTACAGACTGTGTCTACCTGTATAGCATTGAATGCAATATTAGTACTCTGGAAATTCCAGAAGAAATATATTTAAGAATGATTTGATTCTTTAAAGCCAAGTATTATTCAGATAAGCATACCTAAACATACTGCCATAAGGATAATTTTGCTCAAGATTAATTTATTAAATATATTTTTATGGAGCACATACATATGTCAAGTTTGGTGTTAGACACTTAATACTAGACACAATTCCTGTCTTTAAGGTGAATAAAACTTCTCCCACTGCTTTGGGTGAACTACTCGATGTATGAATAGAATATAAATGGCAAATTATGTTCTGGCAGTCAAAGACAGCACTAGAGAGTAAGGTAAAAATCAGATAACTGCTTTTTATGACAACTAAAGTATTTGAAATCTGTGGGGAAACATTTTAGGCTTTTACACTACAGAGTGCCATGATTAGGTTTGCATGTCAGGAAAATCACGCTGACTGCAGCATGAAGGAAGTACTTGTCTAAAAGATCAGTAAGGAAAAGGGCCAGGCTGGGACAGGTCAGTTATGATGTCACAGCAATTCTGATCACTTACCAGTTCAAACTCATCAATGATTTATATTNCCAAAAATACATATGCACATAATTCAAATTTGGGTCCTAGACTGCTCACTTGATCAATACATCAGAAAAGGCATTTCCAAGGTAAATGCATTTGTCGAGGAAAGGAATATAGTTGGGACCCTGATCTTTCTTCAGTTGGCGGTTTCTTTTTGAACTGTCCCTGACTGCCTTTGATACCTTATTCATTCTCCTTGGAGCTTACAGATAATTAAAATACAAAGTTATGCGGAATTACAACAAAAGCTAAACTAAATTATACTGAGCACATTGTGCCAGACAGTGTTCTATGTACTTGGCATGTGTATCATTTCTAATCTTCCCAACAAGCTCTAAGGGAAGCATGCAGCCTT
>NW_007727295.1:377095-382343 GCF_000696425.1 Galeopterus variegatus
AGCTGAAACTCCAGAGAGTCAGGCAAACTTCCTACTTTCCTCTGTTTACTAAATTCTCTTATTCCCCTTGCAAATCAAATAATTTGTAAACATTCTGAAATAAAAAGTTTATTGAAAAGTATACTAAAGGGAAATCTAGAAATATGTCAGCTTAGTGTTTCCAGCTTGCTTTCCACTTCCAGCATGAATTCCAAAGCAGCAATCTCAATTGATCCAAGTAGATAAATAGCAGCTGATGCCAATATGAAGCATAAGCCTGGATGTTGTGAAGTACAGATGAGGAATTTCTTCTTTTTAGCATTTATACAAGCCGGGGAACCAGTATAGTAGAGTCCTGGGGAGAAAGAAGTCCAAAGGTTGTTTGAATCCCAGATGAGGGAGGGAGAGAAAAAAGAAATCGCCAACAACTAGTATTAGTGTTCCCCATTTCCCTGACCTCCAAAAAGCATAGAAAGAGCTGCACAGGTGGGCTAAATTCTCTCCATTTTTGACATGCATAGATTACAAAGAGAGTGAACAGAAGGTTGATGTCTTACTGGTTTGCCCAAATGGCCTGAGGCATGCAGCCTTTCACTACCTACAGGACTATATTTATTACCACTTATTATAGTGAGTGGACAAAGGAAAATACCATCATTCCTAAGGAAGCCAAACAGCTAGAGAAAGGATGATGAGAAAACTCAAAAATCTCAAAAGAAATATCTAATGAAATAGAGCTTTGGAGGAGAAAGACAACAACTTTAGCAAAAAAAAAAAAAAAGAAAGAAAGAAAGAAAGAAAGAAAAGAAAAGAAAAGAAAGAAAAAGATAATACAAGTGCACAAAAAATAAAATTTGCATTCTTAACCTATGCGTAAAAGAGAATATTAAGACAAAAATTATAAGCCACATGAGAAACAATAAAAAGAACAACAATTAAAGAAAAAGATAATACAAGTGCACAAAAAATAAAATTTGCATTCTTAACCTATGCATAAAAGAGAATATTAAGACAAAAATTATAAGCCACATGAGAAACAATAAAAAGAACAACAATGTCAACCAAAATCTGTGGGATAAAGCAAAAGATATTTTCAGAAGAATCTGTACAGGTTTAAATTCTCCCATAAATAAATAAAGATGAAAGACAAAGGAATTTATTACCTATCTTATAAAGCTGTAAAAAGGACAAAAATTCAACATATATTATAAATAGAAAATTAATAAAAACAAAAATTAAAAATGTATATAATAGGAAACCCAAACTAATCCAAAAGATAAATAAATTCAAAACTGGCTTTTTCCAAAGACTGATAAAACGAAAAACAAACCTTTTGTGAAGATGATTAAGGAAGAGAGAATGGACATGCACAACATATGATATTTAAAAGGAGAAAATTGATGTGAGGTAAAAGAGAAAGAAAGAAGTTAGAAACAATTTAAAGTTTTTGTTCTTAGTGGTTGGAAGGAGTAAGCTGCCATTTCTGAAATCTGGATGACTAAAGGGTTGGAGACAATGACTAGGTTTGGGGCATGTTAATTTCAACATACTCATATATTCAACTGGTGGTGATGAGATAAACATTTAGAAACATAAGTGGCATATGCAAGATATTCTGGATTTCAGGGTAAAGAGCCTGGTCAGAAAGGTAAATTTGGGATCAATGGTATCCAAATAATAAGCATTTATATCAAGGGATTAGATAAGATTACCAAGGTAATGAGTTTATTTACAGTATATTTAGAATTCTAGGGTACTCCTACATTGAGTTAAAGAGAATGGTAAGGAACTAACAACAAAGACTGACAAAAGTGTCCACATGGGTATGAGGACAATCAGTTCACAGAGGTTTCCTGGAAGCCAATTACAGTAAGTGAGATGAGAACTAAGAAATGGCCGTCTTACCATGAAACCAACCCAGTGGTCAATTCTAAGTCCTCATCTTACTTAACCCATCAGTGGCATTTAGCTCAAAGAGATAATTTCTTTTTTCCTTGAAACACTGTTTATGCTTAGTTTCCAAGACACTTCTTTCTCCTGAAATTGGGGTAAATGTAACAGATAAATTTAAATTTAACAGAAATCCATGATTTCTGGGCTTCTTTCTGAAGTCTTGTGAATGAGGATGTGGAAGCTAGGGATTGGGCAGACAATATGCAGAGAATGTGACATTTTAGATTCTCTTTCCACTGTTGATAGAGTCCTACAAGTAAAAGGTTGGCTTAGTCCAAATGCTCAGAGATCTGTGACATGCTATGCATAGATAACTACTGTTGGAGGGATAGAAGCTGGAAGAATGGTTGACCTCCCATAAGAATAATACAATAAGTATTGGCTAGGTGGAACTCTATTAAAAAAATACAAGTATACCAAAATAACAGAAAATGTATCAACACAATTTAAATTCATTAATTAAATGTGTAGATATTCATAGATGATTAAAAAAAACAACTTTTATCAAATTCACCAGCCATAAATTCTGAGTAAGATAGAATAAGGAGTAAACTATTTAAAAATAATAAAGACTACTTTAAAAACTCAATATCAATCATAATTTGAAATAGTGAAACAACAAAATCATGTCAATAACAATCAGAAAATATACAGGGATTCCCATTAGCCTATTATTCAATGTTGCCTTCTAAATATAAGTAACAGAAGTTATGATACTAACAATATCATAAAAAGTAGAGAATATCAATGAGAGGTAATTATAAAAAATAACTGAATGAAAATTTTGGAGTTAAAAAGTACAATAACTGAAACAATCATTTACTAGAGAAGCTCAACCTTAGACTTAAACTGACAAAAGAAAAAATATAGTGAACTTGAATGCAGATTGATAGAAATTGTGCAAACAAAAGAACGCAGGGGGAAAGGAATGAAGACAAATGAATAGAACCTTAGAGAACTGTGGGGCACCATCAAAAATACCAACATACATAAGGTGCCTGATGGAATTATCAGAAGGATAAGAGAGAAAGAAAGAAAAAGAAAAAAGCATCCTAAGAAATATGGCTGAAAGTTACCCAAATTTATAAAAACCAATAACCTATAAATCCCCCCCAATTAAGGAACTCCAAGTAGGATAAATGTAAAATGACTCACAAGCAGACACATCATAGTAAAATTTCTGAAAGTCAAAGACAAGGAAAATCTTGAAATCAACAAAAGGGAAATAATGTCATTTACAAGTAAATTCTAATTTCAGAAGAAACAATGAATATGAGAAAGCAGTAGGATAACATATTGAAATAACTCAGAAACAATTGCAAATAGACATCAAAAAATAAAATACTTAGGAATCAATTTAACCAAGGAAGTGAAAGTTTGCTACAATAAGAACTACAAATCACTGCTGAAGGAAATTAAAGAGGACAGAAAAAATGGAAAGACATTCTATGCTCTTAGATTGGAAGAATTAATATTGTGAAAATGTCCATACTACCAAAAGTGATCTACAGATTCAATGCAGTCCCATCAAAATATCAATGACATTTTCAACAGAAATAGAAAAAAAATACAATTCTAACATTAATGTGAAACAACAAAAGACCTTGAATAGTCAAAGCAATCCTGAGCAAAATAAATAAATGAATAAAGCTGGAGCCATTACACTACCTGACTTCAAATTATACTACAAAGCCATAGTAACCAAAATAACATGATACTGGTATAAAAAGACACTTGGATCAATGGAAAAAATAGAGAACGCAGAAATCAACCAACATACTTACAGCCAACTGATATTGGACAAGATCAACAGGAGTATACATTGAGGAAAGGACAGCCTCTTCAATAAGTGGTGCTGGGAAAACTAGATATCCATACAAGAATGAAACTAGAACTTTACCTCTCACCATATACCAAAATCAACTCAAAATGGATTAAATATTTATAAATAAGACTCAAAACTACAAAACTACTAAAAGAAAACATAGGAGAAACCCTGCAGCAAGTAGGACTGTGCAAAGACTTTATGAATAAGACCCCAAAAGCACAAGCAACAAAAGAAAAAAAAAATAAACAAATGGTATTACATCAAACTATAAAGCTTCTGTACAGCAAAAGAAACAGTTAACAGAGTGAAAAGACAACCTACAGAATGGAAGAAAATATTTTAAACTATGCATCTGACAAGGAATTAATATCCAGAATATACAAGGAACTCAAACAACTTAACATTAAAAAAATGAGTAATCTGCTTAAAAAATGGGAAAAGGAGCCAAACAGGCATTTATCAAAGGAACAGATATAAATGGCCAACAGACATACACAAAAAAAATGTTCAACATCATTAATCATCTGGGAAATGCAAATCAACACCACATTGAGATCTCATGACAGTTAGGCTGGCCATTGTCGAAAAGACAGAGAATAACAAACTCATGTAAGGATGGGGAGAAATGGGAACCCCCTTACANTCTGACAAGGAATTAATATCCAGAATATACAAGGAACTCAAACAACTTAACATTAAAAAAATGAGTAATCTGCTTAAAAAATGGGAAAAGGAGCCAAACAGGCATTTATCAAAGGAACAGATATAAATGGCCAACAGACATACACAAAAAAAATGTTCAACATCATTAATCATCTGGGAAATGCAAATCAACACCACATTGAGATCTCATGACAGTTAGGCTGGCCATTGTCGAAAAGACAGAGAATAACAAACTCATGTAAGGATGGGGAGAAATGGGAACCCCCTTACACTGTTGGTAGGACTGTAAATTAGTGCAGCCATTCTAGAAAACACTATGAAGTTTCCTCAAACAGCTACAGATAGAACTGCCATGTGATCCAGCAATCCCACTGCTGGCTACATAACCAAAGGAATGGAAATCCTCTTGCCAAAGGGATACTTGTACCTCATGTTTATTGCAGCTCTATTTACCATAGCTAAGAGTAGGAATCAACCTAAATGTCCACTGATGGATGACTCAATAAGGAAAATGTGGTATATATACATGGTGGAATACTACTGTGCTGTAAAAAAAAAAAAAAAAAAAATGAAATTCTGCCATTCGCAGAAACATGGATGAATATAAAGAACATTATGTTAAGTGAAATTAGCAAGGTGCAGAGAGAAATACCTCATGTCCTCACTGATAAGTGGGAGCTGAAGAAAAAATAAATAAAAACAAAAAAAAGGAAAAAAACTACAACAATTACAGTAATTCCTCGAACTTTAAAAAGGAGAAAATGGAACTGAGGCTACCAGAGGTTGGAAAGGGGATGGGGGCGGGGGTGGTGGTGGTGAGGAAGA
>NW_007727295.1:383300-384904 GCF_000696425.1 Galeopterus variegatus
AAAAGTAATATATGAGGGTACATCAATAGAATTAAAAGATAATATAAATTTTTCCATGAACTTTGTTAAGATCCCTCATATAATCCTTTTTTTTTTTACTTAATAAAAAAGTTCATAGAGAAATGGAATTAAAAGAAAATACAAATTCTTTCATGAAATTTTTGAAGACCCCATGTATGCTAGAAGTAAAGATATTTCTTAAATGAATGTAGTCCATAATAAAAACAAAAAGGTCAGCCAAGAATCTTATATCTAGCAATGCTGTTATTCAAAGATGAAGGCAAAATACTTTTCCAGATAAACAAAAACTGAGTGAATGTATTGTTAGAAGACTTGTCTTACAAGAAATATATATTATGTATACATCATATCATTTTAATTATAATACCAATAAGATACTGAAATTCATTGAAATGATCTTACATTTTATATTGAGGGAAAAACACCTATGAACAGCTAAGAATATTTTGAGAAATAGGTGAGGAGTACCTTGCCTTATTATACATCATAACATATGAGCTATTACAGTCACAAGAGTAATATATTTGCATAAGAATGTGTAGATTAAAAGAGTGGAAATGAAATCTGGAAATAAATAGCATCATATTTGTATATAAGAATTTTTATGTGTGACAAAAATGGTATTTCAATTCAGTGGGAAAAGAAAGGTTTATTTAATAAATGGTGTTGACACAAGTAATGATCAATATGGAAAAAATATGAAATTCTATCTCTCCCCATATACAAAAAAAATATCAAATTCTAGGTTGCTAACTTACTTTAAAGTTTTAGGTAATTTAATTTACAAGGAAAGTAATAAAAATCTTAGTTGATGATCCAGTACACAACATGTGCAACCTAGGACTGTGGGAGATCCTCCAACCAAAGATAAGAATCCTGAATCTCTTAAAGAAAAGACAGATACATTGTCTAAGTAAAAACTTAAAACTTTTGGACAATTGTTGCTATTGTCTAACAAATTAAAAGTTATTGTCTACCTTAGATAACAGTTACCAAAATAACTTTAATAGACAAATGTAAGACTTAGAAAAACATTTGCAAAAGGTAAAGCAAAACAGTTAATCTGTGGGGACCTGACTACTCAGGGATTATTGTGGGTCTTCAATATGAAAGAGATGTTTGAACTAACATCTGATGGATGGTTAGCATTAGCTTGGTGAAGAACAGTATTTCAAATAAAGTGGATTATTTGCAAAAATACACTGAGGTGAGAATGAGAATGATGCATTGGAGAAAAAGAGAGCTTGCGTAGTTGGAAAAAACTGAGTAAAGTTTAAAGTGGCAGAGGAAAGGTCTGTGGTATAGACAAAGAGCAGATTGTGTGGACTTTGTGCTCCATACTAAAATAATGTTTTCTCTGTTTTCCTTCCCATTGCTGATATTCAGTGCTTCTCTAACTCCTTCAGTCATCAATGATTTACCTACTGTCATTGAGCTACCTGGAGAGGAGTCATTTGAACAGCAATATATTAATTCAGAGGGTTTAAAGGAATGTGGTTTTATTATTTTTAAGCATAGATGGAAATCAGAAATGCTCACATAGTGCTTCTTACATTCCTAGATGTTTAATGGGGTGGATGAGG
>NW_007727295.1:385675-394117 GCF_000696425.1 Galeopterus variegatus
AAAAAAAAAAAAAAAAAAAAAAAAAAAAAAAAAAAAAAAACAGAATATTCTTCGCCTGATTTAAAGAGGTCTTTGTACATGTGCCACGATCTGTCTGTCTCCCAACATTTGTGTTTTCTCCACATTAGAAATCTTTTCTAGGTGCTTTCTGTATCCTGATTGTATCTAGTGCCACACATTGTGAATGGGAAAAGGAATGCAGCGGAAGAGCTGTAAGCAAAAAGGCTCTGTTGGTTGCTCAAACCTGTTCCCCCCCAAAAGGGTAACATGTATGTAATTGTGTAGGGTGGAGGAGGATATTTTATTATGCAGGGTGTGTAAGGTTTTGTGAACATAGAATGTTAAATTTGAGCATTTATATATGTACATATACTTGATTTTGCATTTGATTTAGTGTGAGAAATAAGACTATGAGTATGTGATGTGTATATATATATATATATATATATAGCTTTAAAAATTTGTTCATAAAACTAGTAAACTGAGACAGTTCTGGTCTATACTCTTTAAGTCCCTTTTTCTTTGAATGTCTTTTCTGTGAGCACTTGTGAAATGGAGACTAAATTACTTCTGTTTGAAATATCAGCCAACAACTACTTATTTCCTGTTTTGTAAACCTGCTACTGATCAAGCTGTTAGTCAATCAGCAACATTTATTGATTTTAACATGCGGAGCAGGAAGAGGTGCTAACTATGCACTATGAAGAAATTGGCTTTAGAGAATTCATAGCACCAAAGAGAAACAGTAGGAATCAAATTGCTAAGTATAATCTACACTCTCAAGTAAACAAACAAAGGCAGTTCTTCCTAAGAGTACTCAAGAGTGAAAGGATGGTGAGGAACATTATTCTTGCAGAAAGGAATTATAAGTCCTGTTTTTCTAAGTCCCATCTTGTGGGATTTACATGTCAAAAAAGTTGTTTGTTGGTTGGTTGGTTTCTATTTTAAGCCATTGGACACCCACAAACTCCTATTCTCTATTCTTCTTTCTCACCAGGAAATACTGTCAAATATGACATTAGTGGACCTGTTCCTTTCCTATTTGGAAGTCTCAGTGACACAGGAAGAAAGAAAAAAAGTACAAAAAGGGAAGGAGGAAGGGCAAAAGAGGCCAACACAAAGAAGAAAGGCAATGGAAGACAGTCTGGAAAGATAAGGGCACTGGAGTAGGAAGCCAGAGGCCTGAATTGTAGTGATTCCTTAGGCATTCAATATGCAGCAGTCCCCCCTTATCCTTATGTAAGACCCGTGCACCCAGCACAAATCCTACATGCCAGAGTGGCTCACTTCACAGAGACCACAAGACAAGAGACGCTGCAATCAGGCAAGAGGAATTTTATTTTCCAGCTAGCTGGTGGCGCTTTGCCTTTTGGAAAAGCAGCCTCCAGCTCCTTGACATTAGAGTTTTTATACACTTTCTTTGGACAGAGACTTTCATGACAGGGTCAGCTGTTAATTAGCTGAGGCGCCTTAAGATTTATGGTCAAGCTCAACAGGCTAGCACCCCAATAAGGGACAGCACATTTTTTAATCACTTATCTTCCCTGGGCTCTGCCAGGTGTCCTGAAGATAAGAAGGCTGGTTAGTTCTTGGGACCGGCTGGTTCCTGGAATGTGTGTCTGGTTCTGCCTTGACCTCTGCCTGACCTCTTAAAAGCTGCTTCACTTAAAATACCTTTAGATATGTTTCCCCGTTTTTAGTAAGTGCTTACAGGAACAATTTGTGCAGGTTAAAGTTATACTTTTCTATTACAAATTGTGCAGGTTAAAGTTATACAGGCAAATAGTGCAGGTTAAAGTTATACTTTTCTATTACACTTAGAGGATATGTCCAAAGAACCCCAATGGATGACTAAAACTGCAGATAGTATTGAATTCTATATACGAGTATGCTGTGGTTTTTGCTATGCACACAAACCTATTAAAGTTTAATTTATAAATTAGGCACAGTAAGATATTAACAACAATAACCAATAACAAAATAAACAACTATAACAATTACTGTAATAAAAGTTATGTGAATGTGGTCTCTCTCTCAAAATATTGTATTATACTCACCCTATGCACACAAACCTATTAAAGTTTAATTTATAAATTAGGCACAGTAAGATATTAACAACAATAACCAATAACAAAATAAACAACTATAATAATTACTGTAATAAAAGTTATGTGAATGTGGTCTCTCTCTCAAAATATTGTATTATACTCACCCTTCTCATGATAATGCGAGATGATAAAATGCCTACATGATGAAAAGTGAAGTGAATGACATAGTTATTTGTGACATAAATGGAAAATGCCAGAAATAAACAATTCACGGTCTTTAAATTGTGTGCCAGTTTGAGTAGTGTGATGAAATCTCGTACCATGCCATGCAGTCCTGTCCAGGAAGTGAACCATCCCTTTGTCCAGCGTCTCTGTGCTGTAGATGCCAGCCTCCCGTTAGACACTTAGCAGCCAATTCAGTTGGTTATCAAGTTGACTGTCACAGTATTGCAGTGCTTGTGTTCAAGTAACTCTTATTTTACTTCATAATGATTTCAAAGCACAAGAGTAATGATGTAATATTTTCAGAGTGTGGTTGATTGGTGACTGAAATTGCCGAAAGTGAAGCCACAGATAAGGAAAGACTATTGTGCAATTATATCCTCTTGCCTTCCTGCTAGTAGAATAAATTGGTTGCCCTCACTTTTCAAAATATGTTCTGGGGTAGTACTTCACAGGTTACCTTGGAGAATAAGAGACAGGATTTTTATCTATTTTATGGTATGGATCTAATCAGGAGTAGACTCTGAGCCTAATAGATTTTTTAAAATCCTTGGATAAAGTGCTGTCTCAGACCCTTCCTGGTTACAAAATTCTCACAACTCAGCATTCTTTTAGGAAGGCTGGACCTGCTAGTGTGTGGCCCCTGGAAAGCAAACGGGAGTGCTCTCATTTCATCATAGTTTGATCTCTTGGATGTGACAGATTTCTCTTAGTCTTCATAAATTCAGAAAGAATTATTTTTAAGACCACAAAGAAGAGGTATTTTAAAGATTTCAGTGATCTCTGACTACAAATGTTCTCCTTTTTGAGAGCTTCCACATTTAGCAAGTGCTGTAGATTAAATGTCCGCCCAAACTCATTAAAGCCTAATCCCCACTGTAAGTGTTGAGGGTGGAAAATCATATTATAGTAATTGAAAGGTGGGGTCTTGAAGAGGCGATTAGACTGTGAGGACCATGTCCTAGTAAACGGATTAATCCAATTGATGGTTTAATGGTGGTCATGGGCATGGTTTTGAGGGCTTTAAAAGCAGATCATTTAAGAGTCTCTCTCTGCTCCACTGTATTCACCACATGATACCCTGAGTCCCTGTAGTCACCAGCAGGACAAGGTCCCCACCTGTGTTCCCTGAACTTTGGACTTCCCAGCCTTTGAAACTGTAAGCAATAGTTTTTCTTTATAAATTACACAGTTCCAGGTACTTAGTTATGAGCTACAGAAATGGACTAATACGGCAAGAGTCAGGAAGCCACACCACAATGTGTCTAGAGAGGAAATTACATCAATTGGCAGATAAGGTGGCAAGGACTTACTGTGATAACTATATGACTATATACTAGTTAAGGCAAATGCTAGCAAATGTAACAGGTATACCCTCAAAGTCTCAGTGGATTAACATAACAGAAGTTTACGTTGCTTATGTAAAATCCAGATAGTGAGTTTCTGATCTGATGACGTCTTTCCACCAAGAGATTATTTAAGTTTAAGGATAAAGTTTTTAATTTTTTCACATTTCCTAGCTCTGCTGTCCTAAATATAAAGCTTCCATGCTCATTAGCATAGAAGCATGAAGTTGACATGTGGGAAGTTTCTATGAATCAGGCCTGGAAGCAGCACATTCTGTTCTGCTCAGATTCAGCATCTAATCCGTCACATGGCCACTTGGTCACTGCAAGGCATGCTGGGAGAGGTAATCAATCTGTGTATTGAGGAGGAAGAGAAAATGAGTTTAGAAGCCACATTATATTTTATGGCATGCAATCTTCAGAAGAACTCTGTAAGGTGCATATCATTACTGTGTCCAGGTTACAGCTGAGGATAGGGGGCCACAAAGAAATTAAATAGTAAGTTGCAGATAAGGGATTTGAATCCATTTCCCCTGATGCCAAAGACTGTGCTCTTACCATTATGCTATTTTCTCTCCTATAACATGGAAAATGTCCCTATTATGTGCCATTTTACTCTTTGCCTTAACACATTATTTGTCTTACCTAGAATGTTCTTTATTCCTCTCTCAGCTTTGCCAAATTCAATTTATCCTTCAAGATTTAATTTAAACATTACCTCCTTTGTAAAGATATGACTAATTAATGTAGGTGAAATTAGTTCTGTGCAGGGATACTAGATTGTCTAATGGTATTATTTATATCTGAGTCTTTTAAATGATGTACTAACATGATGCCTGGTGAACACCGCCAGAAAATATGTTTCCCCAATAAAGCATGAATAATTCTGTATAATTCAGGGGACCCTTTTCTGCCACTCTGAGTGCCTCATGCTTTGTAAATTGTTGGATATTCTGTATATTGGAATTCTTTACTTTTCGTAAATTTGGTTGAAACTGGGCAGAGGGAAAGTGGGGACTTGATTAAGACATGATAGAAAGTTACAAGAATAAAGAAATGCAAAAGTTACATTATGGATCAAAATGTAAAACATACATAGAAGAATGACTGGAAAGCAGTATGTCCAAAAGGTCAATAGGAGTTGCTTTGTAAGGTAGTGATATGAAAAAATTTTATTTTTAAATACAATTTAGTTTTTATACATTTTTATTGAAAGATTAATATATTTTATTTTATAATAAAACATTAGTTGTGAAAAGATTGGAAAGGAAAGGTGCACTGGCACAAGGTCATATTACCAGTGGTCTGAGAGTGACAGGAGGAGCCTTTGCAAAGTCGGTCACCATTTCCATCTGTGAATAAGACAGGCATGGACCCTGCCCTCACAGAACCTGTCATCTAGCAGTAGAGACTGATAGGACAAAAGAAAACCAATAAATAGTTATTTCGAATTGTGATAACTATTCCGAGGAGAACAGAATGCTGTGATAAGAAAATCTCAAGTTATAGAGAATGATCAAGGAAGGTCTTTCTTAGGAAGGGGCAATTAAGCCGAGTCTTAGCCATGGTGCAGAGCAGTCCCAGGGAGAAGAGGCAAGAGAGCAAAGGCACTGATTGACAGAAGAATTGGGGCTTTTCTTGACATCTGCTTATATCTTGATGAAAACCCCATTTACCAATTACTAGATACAATCATGAACATTAGTAGCTCACAATAAATGATTTAAACTCTTCTAATTTGCTTTTCTGATTATCATAATTTGGAAGCTTTTGAAAATGTAGAGTGTCTAATAATGTGTTAGAACATAGGGATTCTTTCTCCCACACCTGCAGCAAATTTAATAAACTACAATGACCAGATTCTTCTGCAGAAGATACTCTAGTTCCTTCTCTTTCCCTATCCACACTACCCACTCATTGATTCTGCTTTTAGAGTCCCCATGAAAGAGGCTGTGATCTAAATCACTCCACCCGCCCTCAACTGGATACTGGATTCAGAGCCCATGGAACTGCCTGACTGGCAACTAATAAGATTTTATCTCTCGAGAATCCAAACTAAGCAGGAAAAGAACTGCAGTGAGTCAGATGCTGTTGGGTTTGGTAAATGTAAGAATGTGAAACTTTTGACTGCTAGTGGTGCCATAGAAACCCAAAACCGAGTGGAGGCTGATAGAACAGTGATCAAGACCTAGGACTCCTGCCTAAGTCAATCCTTAGAGAGACAAGAAGGAAGCAATTGTACAGCAGAGATGAGAGGGAATTATGGTGCCCAGAAAAAGTGAGAGTCAGAGACAGAAGAAGAGCGATATGATACCTTTCTGAGTCCTGGGAGAACTGACGCTGCACTCTTCAGTTTGGTTATGTGAGATATCGCTGTCTACACAACTTGTTCCCTTTCTCTGAAGGAAAAGGGACAGTAAGGGATATAGAAAGTTGGCTGCAGTGAAACATACTTGGAATGGTTCAAAGATCACTCTAGAATCACATTCTCCAAAATGCAATTCTTTACTTTTACTGCTTTCTTGAGGTATAACTGACTTACACTAAACACTACATATTTAAAGTGGACAACTTGATAAGTTTTGACATAGTATATGCCTGGGACACCATCAACATAATTTAAATATTGAATGCATGTATCACCATCAACTTCTTTTTATGTCTCTTCGCAATATCTCATACCCACTCCTCCCCACCTCTTCCTGACTTCAGAAAAGAATTGATCTAATTCCTGTCACTAGATAGTAGTTTTTATTTTTTAGATGTTTAAATAAATTGAATCATACAGTAGGTGCTTTTGCGGGGGGTGGTTTCTTTTGCTTAGCACAATTATTTTGAGATTCACCAATGTTGTAACATAATTTGATAGTTCATTCCTTTTTACTGCTGAGAAGTGTTCCATTATATAGATATATCACATTTTAAAAAATTAATTTACCTTTTGATGGACATTTGGGTTATTTCAGTTCGGGGCTATTAAAAATAAAGCTGACATGAACGTTCATGTACAAGGTTTTGTTTGGACATTAGTTTTTATTTTATTTTTCAGATAAATGCCAAAATTAGAATAGACACATCATAAGATAGGTATACATTGAACTTCTGGAAACTATCAAAATCTTCAACAAAGTTTTGTGTCATTTTATATACCCTCCACAGAAGTATATAAGAGTTCCATTTCTCTACATTCTCACCAACACTTGGTATGGCTATATTTTTCTTTTAATTTTAGCTATTTAGTGGTGTCACATTGTAGTTTTAATTTCATTAACATAATGGTAGATGATAGATAGAGAGATTAGCTAGATAGGTATATAGATAGATGGTAGAGGTGATAGTTTCCCAGATATATACCCATGTGAAACTTATCGAATTGTCCACTTTAAACATGTGTAGTTATTTTACGTCAGTTATGCCTCAGTAAAGGAGTGAAAGAAAACTCTATTTGGGGGAATGCTATTCTAAAATATATCTATAGTGAAACTTATCGAATTGTCCACTTTAAACATGTGTAGTTATTTTACGTCAGTTATACCTCAGTAAAGGAGTGAAAGAAAACTCTATTTGGGGGAATGCTATTCTAAAATATATCTATATACATATACATTCAGGGTCTGTTACATTGATTCATTTGTCTACAAATTCGCCACACCAATGGCATACTGTCTTTATGACTGTAACTTTATTATGTCTTGACACAACACAGTGCTAGTCTTTCAAATTTGTTCTAGTTCAAGGTCAATTTGATTCCTCTGGATACTTTGCCTTTCCATATGAATTTTAGAAATGGATTTTCTATTTCTCCAAAAATACCTACTATTATTTGGTTGGGGTTACATTAGAACTATAGATCAATCTTAACAAGGCTGAGCTTTCCAACATATAAACATGACATATATATCCATTTTTTAGGTCTTTAGCTTCTTTCAGCAATGATTTCAAGTGGTCAGTCTATAGGTCTTACGCATCTTTCATCAAATTTTATCCCTGAGTATTTTATATTTTTTGGTGATAATTTAATTTGTATTGTTTTCATGATTTTAATTTCCAAATATTTCTTACCAGCATGTAGAAATACAATTCACTTAAAAAAAAAATACCATCTTGTACTTGCAAACTTGCTAAACCCGTTTGTTAGCTTTAGTGATTTTCTTTGCAGATTTCATCAGATTTTCTGTATATAAAATCATGCAAATAAAAAGTTACATTTTCTCTCTGGTAGTGTGAATGTCTTTTATTTTTTTAATTTGCCTTATTGCAAATTAAAATTTCCAGTACAATATTGAATGGAAATGGTGAGAGAAGATCTTGTTTTGTTCTCGATCTCAGGAAGAAAAAGTTCAGTTCCAACATTAGGTATAAGATTAGCTGTAGGTTTTGTGTAGATGCCCTTTATTAGGCTGAGGAAGTTATTTTTTATGGCTATTTTGCTGAGAGTTTTCAAAAAGGAATAGATGTTGAGTTTTGTTAAATAACTTTTCTGCACCTACTGAGAATCACACAAGTTTTTTCTTATTTATTAATGTGGTGAATTATATTAAGTTTTGACTACACTAACCTTGCATTCTTCACATAAGCTCCAATTGGCCATTGTACTGATTTTAACTAAAAAATTATTTTCTAGAATAGACCAAGAATGATTTAGGTTATCTAAGTCTTCTGACTGAGATTTGGTAGTTAGTGTCTTTCAAGGAATTTGCCTACTTCATCTAAGTTGTCAAATGTATTGGCATGAAGTTATCTATACTCTTCTTGTATTATCTTTAAAAAAAACTTGTTATTTGAAATATAGACTACAGAAAGTTACAAAACTAGAGTCCTGTGCA
>NW_007727295.1:394204-395771 GCF_000696425.1 Galeopterus variegatus
AGAATCACACAAGTTTTTTCTTATTTATTAATGTGGTGAATTATATTAAGTTTTGACTACAATAACCTTGCATTCTTCACATAAGCTCCAATTGGCCATTGTACTGATTTTAACTACAAAATTATTTTCTAGAATAGACCAAGAATGATTTAGGTTATCTAAGTCTTCTGACTGAGATTTGGTAGTGAGTGTCTTTCAAGGAATTTGCCTACTTCATCTAAGTTGTCAAATGTATTGGCATGAAGTTATCTATACTCTTCTTGTATTATCTTTAAAAAAAAACTTGTTATTTGAAATATAGACTACAGAAAGTTACAAAACTAGAGTCCTGTGCACCCTTCATCCCACTTGCACCAATGGCAACATCTTCTAATAGCTGTGGTACAATATGAAAACAAGCAAATTGACATCGATACATTACTTTGACTAGACTACATACAGACCTTACTCAGTTTTCACCATTTGACCTCCACTTATCTGTGTATGTGTAGTTCTATTCAATTTTATCCCACATATAGATTCATGTAACCATCACCACAATCAAGATAGACTGTTCCATCGTGCCAAAAGGCCTCCGTTGTTCTGTTTCTTTGCATCCGCATTCCCCACCCCACTCACCACGGTCCCCATGCCCTGACAACCACTAATCATGTTGAGAACATTACATAAATGGAATCATGCTATATGTAACATTTTGAGATTAATTTCTTTCACTAAACATAATGCATTAATAGTTCATTCCTCTGTATTACTAAATAGTATTTCATTCTATGGCTATATCAGAATTTACTCAAATATTCACCCACTAAAGGACATCTGCACTTTTCCCAATATTTTTTATTACAAATAATGTTGTTATGAATATTTGTGTACAAATTTTTGTGTGAACATAAATTTTCATTTCCCAGGTGTGATATCTGCATAGTATGGTAAATGCATATGTCATTTTGTTTTGCTTTGTTTTGTTTTAAAGAAAGTGATAAACTATTTGCCAGAGTGGCTGCACTACTTTATATTTCTACCAACAATGTATGAGATATCCAGTTTCTCTGCATACTTGCCTCCATTTGGTGTTAGCTCTATAATTTTTAATTTTAGCCTTTCTAATAGACATTTAGTGATAGCTCATTGTGGTTTAAATTTGCATATCTCTAATGGCTAACAATGTTAAACATTTGTTCATGTACTTATTTGCCATCTGTAGCTCTCCTTTGCCGAGATATCTGTTGATTACTTCTATGATACTTTAGAATCAGAAATGACATAATCTCTCTAATTCCTGACATAGAAATTGATGTCATGCCTTTTTCCCCTAATAAGTCTAGATATATGTTTATTAACATTACCTATATTCTCAAAGAGCAAGCTCTTTTACTGATTTTTCTCTATTGTCCTTTATTGTTCTTTCATAGTCTATCTGACCTTTCTTATTGTTTTTCTGTTTACTTTGGTTATACAGTAGTTTTTTCTTCTTTTTCTTGTTTCCTAAGGTGAAAATTGAGGGGTTTTTTATTTGAGTATTTCTGCTTCTCTAACACATCTGTTTAATGCTATAAATGCCCCCCCC
>NW_007727295.1:396823-405105 GCF_000696425.1 Galeopterus variegatus
GTTCTATATTTAAATAAAATGTTAAAGTTACATAGGCATTATTTTTAATGATTTATGTGTTTGTTTTAAGCACCTTTTTATAAAATATAGGTCCAAATAATATTGACTTTAAAAGCTTCTATCGTACTGATTTGTTCTCTACTCTAGTAACTTTCCTATTTTATTTGACTATGTAATTTTTTTTAGATGATTGTTCCTTCAAACTAAACAACTTTGGTTAAAATAAACTAAGATGGCCCCCAGAAAGGTGGGGATTAAAGATGCTCCCCAAATGTCTTTTTACAATAGGACAGAGGCAGAACGTAGATCATTTTTAAAGACACATGCAGGACTAATGCATTTTGTTTCTAGAGATCACTTTAGAAAAGAAAAATCAGGTATAAGTGCTGCCATGTTCCCTCTGTATGTACCATTTCACTTTCAGATTAGAGAATGTCTAGTACTAACTAAGAGTATGAGCTCACACCAGAGGGAATTTTAACCAGAATTCTTCTAGGTTAAAAGAAAATAGTCATTTTCAAGTCAGAAGAAACTTTTATTGCAAAAACCAAAACCAAGCAAACAAAAAACCTCCCTTCAATAGAGCTATCAGGAGCAGGAAATTTTAGAGGTATGCTTCAAGAGACAGAGTACTAAACTTGAATTGGAAGATGTAATAGTCAGTTTTCTGTTGCTTTTAACATAATACCTGGGACTGGGTAATTAATAAGAAATCAAAATTTATTTCTTAAAATTTTGAAAGCTGGGATGTCCAAGGACCAGGGGGCACATCTGGTGAGGGCCATCTTCTTGCTAGGGGCTCTCTGCAGAGTTCCGAGGCGGAACAGAATATCATATGGCAATAACGGCAAGAGCATTTTTCCATGTTCACTTTCTCCCTTTATATCTCTCTTTATATCTTTAATGGATAACCCATTAAACCATTAACCCATTACATCATGAATGGGATCCATTCATGAGAGCACAGTCCTCATGATCCAATCACCTCTTAAAGACCGTACCTTAAAGACCATACTGGAGATTAAGTTCCACATGCACTTTGGAGAGGACAGACATTCAGACCACAGCAGAAAGTATGGGTAGGAATATCAGGACTTTCATTTTCTGTCCTAACTGGGTGTCATTGGGCAGACATTTAATCATTCTGAATATAGGTCTCTTATTTTGTTTATTTTATATTCAACCTATTAGAATATAAACTTCTTCAAGGAAGGAAATGTCTCTCTAATTCATTTTTGTGTCTCCAGCATTTAGCATAGGACTATCATATAGAAGGTATTCAATAAATATTTAAGTGAAAAAATGAAAGTTCCCTTGTTTTCAGTTATCTCAAGGGAGGCAAACTATTCACAAAGTCTCTTTTGTGGATCCATTGATGCTGCCACCTTTTCCTCACTCTTCTAGTGTCTTTATTCCCTTCTTACCCCAGCTTAAATGTCACAGTCAGTCAATATTATCACTGCTTTGCATATGTGTCAACCTTCTTGTTCCTCTCTCTAAATTTATTCTGTTTTATTGTTAAAACCACAGTCCTGGTTTAATGCAACTTCTTACCTACTCAGAACTGCACGAGTACTGCCAAATATGGCTGGAGAAAAACAGATGACTACTCAAATTAAAATCATGACCACATACCTCAAGCACAACCTTTATTGCTCAGCAATCGAACTGTTTCCCTAGCCCATGTATTTATTTAATTTCCAGAAGTAATAACTTGTGCTATTTCACACATTCCATTTTCCTTTCAAACTCCATTCTCGATAGGCTTTCTACTTTATTAAGAAAATTGAAGCAATCAGGGGAGAACTTTTACAAACTTCCACTACAAAAACTACTCACATACTAGCATTTGTTTCTGTACACTTAATTTTCTTTCCTATTACTATGCAAGGATTATTCATGCTCCTATTTAAAGCCAAACCCTCCCCATCTGCCCTATATAACACCCTTTCACCTATTCAAACACTTCCCTAAAAAATGTTCCTCTCTTCTATGTCAGTCTCTTTCGGGTTATTACGTTGACATTCAAATACACTATTTATCCAAAAAATAAAGTTCCCTGACCTCACTTTGTTTGTACCCCAAATCCAAACTCATGTGTCCAATTTCCTACTTTGCCTTTTCCCCTGGATTATCTGATGAGCATTCCCCAACTGTCATGTCAAAAACAGAAATCTCTTTTGAAACATAATTGATTATGCATATCTGTGGGTAGAGTGTTGAATATCAATACCTGTGTGCAACATGTGATGTGCAAATCAAGATAATTAGTATATTCAACATTATATAATGTAATCAATTTTTTGTGGCCTTTTATCAATTTCTGGCCAAACCTTCCTCCCTCTCCCTGTTTACCACCTCTACCAACCTTATTTCTGCTTTCTTTGAAAGAAGAATTGTTGTCATTATTGTATCTTGCTTTCTTTTTTATTTGCAAAACAGAACTCTTAATTTTGCACCCCACTCCCAAACTTGCTCCACCCATACTTTCCTCATGTCATGTAATAGCAGACAAATCTATTCTCTCATTTTTTCAGCCTTGAAATCATTGCTTTATTAATTTCTCCATCATCATACATTTAGCCCAATAAAAAGTTCTGCACCTAAATTTTATATTCAGAAGCACATGACTTCACACTCCAAAGTAAGCCACGCCATGGCTTTCATGGGCTATTCCAATTGGTTTCTGACTGATCGCCTACTTTCACTTTTGCTCCTCTACACTCTATTCTCAGCACAATGTTCAGGATGATCATATAAAATGTACCAGGGCCCATGCCACTGCTCTGCTCAAAACATTGCACTCTCTTCCTCCATGGCACTCCGAGTAAAAGCCAAAGCACTTACAATGGTCTGGTCCCTGTAATTCCTGTTATCTCTCAGTTTTCATCTCCTACCATTTTCTTCTCACTACACACAGCCACCTTGGCCTCCTCATTGTATAAGTATATGCCAAACACGCAACCTCTTAATAACTTTGTACAACTTTTTCCCTCTGCCTAGAATTCTTCCCTCAAGTAGCCAAATTTCTCACCACCTCACCTCTATCAAGACTCTTCTATGATATTAATTTCCCAATGAATCTCACTTCGACCATCCCTGTTTAAAATTATGCACCCAACATCCAGCACTCCCCTAACCAGTGCCTTCATAAGATTCAGACAGAAAAAAGGCATCACCATAGAGCTTTAAAACAGAGAAAAAATATATATAGGGAATTTGTGACAAACTCGATGGGAGGGGCTGGCCCGGTGGCGCACTGCTACAGTGCACCGCTTGGGAAGTGTGGTGGCGCTCCCGCTGAGGGTTCGGATCCCACATACAGACCGGTTCCCGCTCACTGGCTGAGCGAGGAGCGGGGGCAACACTGAGGGTTGCGATCCGTTGCCGGTCACGAAAAAAGACAAAAAGGAAAAAAAAAAAAAACTCGATGGGAGACCTGAGAAGCCAAAAAGAGGATGGATAGGCAACCCGGACATTAACCACAGCAAGAAGCTTCTGCAGCAACCCCGTCAGACTAGAAGGACTAGTAAAAGGAATGGTGTGACCAGAACTCTGAATCTGGGGATTTCTGGAGGGAGCTAAAACCATGATGGAGGTTTCCCAGCTATAGCTGAGACCAAAGAAGAAGGGACTGTGGCTCGATGCCCAAGGAAGCAGAGAGATGTCGCAGGAGAGACACCCTGGCTTCTATCCTTCCACCCTCCATTGTTTCACGCTGGGCAAGCCCACCCCAAAAGCCAGAGGGACAGGGAGCTTGAGAAGTGTGATTCTCTGTACAGGCACAGCAATTAGTTTACTACCTCTCTACCTCAACAAGATCAAGGGTACACAAGGGCATGAATTTCTGTCCATTTTATTCACTGAGACACCTTTAGCACTTAGAAATATGCCTGCCACATATCACAGGTCAAACACATTAACAGAATGAATTGATATGGTAGAATATGAGGGTGAAGAAATGAATTCACTTAAACCCACCGCAAAACCAGCTTACTTACTTTTATGAATTAAATTCATCTACCTGAGTAAATATTTTTATTCTTTAGAAATTATCCATGAGGATTTATCATAGAAAAAGTTGTCAGAGTGAAAGAAGAAAAAGTTCAAAGTAGGTGGGATACAGAGAACAGAAGCATGACACTGGACAGGCCACTTTTGAGGATATATGGAAATAGTATTTCATAACTTGGAGTATAGAAGAAACAGGAATGCCTGTTTAGATGCCAGAGAAAGTTTTAGGGCAGTGTGGTGGTCGTGGTGAACTGAAGATGGAGAGAGAAAGATGTTTTCCAGCAGTGTGCATTAAGGAATAGACTAACAGTTTATCAGTGATGACAGTAAAGATAGAATAACCCTTAACTACCTGATTCCTCTGAATTGCTTCTTTGAAATTGATAGTACTAAGACTGGGGCATTTGTGTCCCTGGGAATAATATGAGTTACAACTTACCTAGATCTGTGCCAGTTTTCCTCAAGAAATATGTGTGTAGGGTGACACTACTGCCCAGTTTAGGAAACTAGATCTTCCTAAGTATAACATATATTAATAAATAAGGAATGTTCATATGGATCTTATTTGTTCTTGTTAATTTATTCAGCATACATTTACTGAAAGCTTGCCCCATGCTGTACAAGCGATAGAGATATGATAACAAGTCAACAATTCTTGCTCTCAAGGAGCATGTGAGTTAGGATCTATGGGATCAGAGAAAAAGAGATGAAAAATTTAATATGAAAAATCATAGTGTAAACTGTAAACACTGTGTAATTATAATTACTTTTTTCTCATGTGATAATTTTGGGTAGTGACCTTCAGCCAGGGTATAATTACTACCTAATTATTAACAGTTTCTTTCTCATACAAATGAAAATCTGAGGGTGAAGGAGGAAAGTATTCTTTAAAGTGAAAAGGTAAGTGTTTTCTTCTTCATGGCTCTAGTGGAGAAACAGTCTTGAAAACTTTTTATCTATATCTAATAGCAGACTTTTTTCTTTCTTTTTTAATGCCTCTCAACCTAAGTCCCAAAATGGTTAATGTACATCCTTGAGTTTTCATCTATAAGCTTTTGTGAGAAAACAGGGCTCAATTCTAGGTTATTTCTTAAAATACAGAGTCTCAAGAGTCTAAATGCTATAAAGAGACCTATAAACACTTCTAGAAAACTTTAAAAATAGAATAGCTTCATCTCTTTTCTCATCCTGTGTGACCTCTTTGCAGTAATTGGTGAGGGCATTTTCTCCCTTACTCAGCTCTTGCCTTTATCTATTGTCTTCTCTCACTCCTATTCCCTCATTTCTTTTGTTCCCTTTTTCTTTCTCTTTTTCTATACCCTAATCTCCCCCTTTGCTTTTTAACTTTCTTATCTTTTCTTTTCTCCACCCTTCCTTTCCACTCTTCTTCCTGAGGAATATTATATACTCCTTCAGTTTAAATATTGTTACTATGTGGACAATAATAAAATGGACATATCTATCACAAAACTTTTTCCTGGCTTCTGCATCCATATTTCCTACTACCAAAGTCAAAGAATAGCTCCACATGCTCTAGACTGGTATGCTCTTTCCCAAATACCTTCCCCATAATCTCACTCCGTATTGCAATGTAAGACAATGGTAAAAGTAGAGACAATGGATTCATATCCATGAAGCTTTCAAGCTCAGCTCAACCACTTAATTGCTCTGCAATTTCAAAAAAATATACCAAACGTATGAATCTGTTTCCTCTTATATAAAATGGAGCTAATGCTACCTACTTCATAATTTTGTCATGAGGATGAAATGTGATGATACCCGTGTAAAAAGCTGAGGTATTCTATCCATGGGAAGTCCAATAAAATGGATAAAACATAACCCAATATATGGTGGATGTCTCCAGATGCTTCTTCATATCTTTAGGGATTCTACAGAAGTTGCGTGTCTGATTTTACCACTGTATTTGGTTTTGAGATTCTGCTTTTGGTGAATGAGTGCAAATGATAAACTCGTATTTGTGGTAAGTTAAAAAAAATCATATTTGTGGTAAGTTAAAAAAAAAAAAAAGAAAGAAAAAAATTTTTGTAGTAACTTTTATTAGGAGATGAACTTTATTTCCCCATTCTCTGAATCTGGGCTGGGCTTCTGACTAACTTTGACCAATAGAACATGACAGAAATAGTAACATTTTGTGATTTCTGAGCCTAAGCCTCAAGAGGTCTTGCAGCTTCTGCCATCAATCTCTTGGAACACTCACCTGAGGCTCCTGTATCATCAAGAAGTCCTGGAGGTGGGTGAAAATGTCCTAAACCTTATTTAAGTCTGCTGTGTGTTAAATGTGTCCCCCAAAAGTTCATGCGTTGGAAACTTAATCTCCATTGTAACAGTGTTAAGATGGTGGGAAATGCTATTGTGGTAATTGAAAGGTGGGGCCTTTAAGAGATGATTAGATTGTGAAGATTGTACCCTCATGAATTGATTAATCCATTGGTGGCTTAATGGGTGGTCATGGGCATGGTTATGATGGCTTTATAAACAGAGGGAGTGAGAAGCTTAGCTGTCTCTTGTTCAGCCCATTCCCACCATGTGATGCCCTGCATTGATGTGTTTCCTGGACCTTGGACTTCCCAGCCTCCAAACTGTAATAAATAAATTTTGTTGCTTTATACATTGCCCAGTTTCAGGTATTCTGTTATAAACAACAGTTACAAACTAATACCATGGTGATGGTTACTGTATATGGTAAAGTTGCTAAAAATCATTGAATTGTACACTTGAAATGGGTAAACTTAATGATATTTAGAATATACTCAATAAAGCTTTCTTTTTTAAAAGGACCCAAATGAAGATCACATAGAGAGAAAGACCCAACATTCCCAGATGTCACAACTAAGCCCTGTCCACAGGTGACCACTAGTTGAATGCATCCAAATGAGTGAGGTCAAGTAAGAATGGTCAATCCAAGAATTCTGAGAAACTGTAAAATCAGTGTTGTTTTAAGCAGCAATAATGAATTGATACAGTCCATCTGCGTGTATTATCCTTATTCTACTAATTTTTAACCCATAAATGGAACTCAGTTTCTTTCCTTGAATTACGTGTCCTCATACATGTATATACACATCTACAAAGATGGGCACAAGTACATACATTTATATGANGAATTCTGAGAAACTATAAAATCAGTGTTGTTTTAAGCAGCAATAAAGAATTGATACAGTCCATCTGCGTGTATTATCCTTATTCTCCTAATTTTTAACCCATAAATGGAACTCAGTTTCTTTCCTTGAATTACATGTCCTCATACATGTATATACACATCTACAAAGATGGGCACAAGTACATACATTTATATGACAGACTTTACTGAATGTTTGGAGAAAGAGGACACTAAGTCATATCAACAAAAACAATTTACTTTAAACTATCAGGTATTCATTTTCTTTAAATTCATTCACTTATTATTCTTTCTCACTTCTTTCCTCTCCTCTCAGTTCCTTCTTCTGTTCTCAACACTTCCAAATTTCTATACTGGACACCCTTACTTACACAGCATGGTTTACTTCTTAGTTTTTTGTTTTATGTTTTGTTGTCTGAGGTGGCAACTAATTTTCCTAAACAAAAGCAATTTCTTTCTAAAGAGGCATTTATGAGCTAGCTGCTAAGATTATTCATTATCATACCACTATGTGTATATACACATTTTGTATAATGACTAACACATATAAATTCCAATAAAATTTACACTTTCTCATTCATTCCACATCCCGTTTCAAAATATGTCAATCTATCCATAACTCAGATTAGAAAATTTGGAACCATGCTTGATCATTTCCTGTCTCGGCTGCTCTAACTCCCATCTCTCATCTTATTACTTGCTTCTCAGAAGGACTTTAAGAATGCATCTGCTTTTCTGCATCCTGACACCAGTGCTCTAGTTCAAACCCTCTTCATTTGTCACCAGGCTTAGCATAATTTCACCCTAATTTTCCTCTCTGCCTCTAATTCATATCTCTTCTAAGCAATGCTCTAGAGCAGAGGTTGGTAAATTATGGTGCACAGGCCAAATGTGGCCCACCATCTGTCTTCATAAAATAACATTTTATTGGAACACAGCCATGTCCACACATTGCACTTTTGCATTTTAACAGCAGAAATGAGTCATTGTGACAAAAATTATATGGCTTACAAAGCCTCAAATATTTACTCTCTGGCTCTCACAACAAGTTTGTAGATCCCTATTCTAGAGTCTGCCATGATAATCTTTTCAGAACGCAGAACATTTTGCATGATTCCATTACTGTTTT
>NW_007727295.1:405646-405937 GCF_000696425.1 Galeopterus variegatus
TCATGCTTCCTTCGCTTAACCTCCCTGCACCAAAGCTAAATTCATCTCTTTCTCAGCTGAACGCCCAAAATACTTTGCATTAACCATCATTTTAGTATTTATTATGATATATTAAAAAAAATCTGTTCATTTTTAAGTGCCCAGAGAAGACTGATATTTTTGAGGGCAGGCATCATGTCAGATCTTTTTTTTCTATTATCTTTATTGTCATGATTGTAGCCAACATTTACTCTGGGTTCCCAGGAGATAGACGTTGTATTAAACACACGTTTTAGATGCTTAGACATCTGG
>NW_007727295.1:407530-409109 GCF_000696425.1 Galeopterus variegatus
TAAAACAGGCACTTTAATTAATTTTAAAAGTCACTTAAAACTTCTTATTGTAACTGTGTGTGTCTTTTTGTTTTGTTTCTGTTTTTTTTTTATAGAGATGAGAAAACTGCACAGATTAAGCAACTTGTTAAAATTACTGATTATTAGGCAGTGGCCATAATTTAAATACCAGGTCCATTTTCTCCAAATCCTGTGTACTTAATGCTGTTTTGTATAGTTTGTAAGGCTTACTCATTCATTGCTCCTTCTATAGGATTAACTAGGACGTGTTCAGTAATATATGTTTCCTGAGTACCAAAGAATTCATTCAAAGTATTTATGTCTTAATTTTATTTATCTATTTTCTCAATGCAAGTCCTCATAATATCAACAAAAATATACTTTCTTTTGGGGGTTGAGAGTTGGGAAAACTAAAGGGAACTTTTAAAAAAAGTCCATTACAAAATGGCTTACATAAGATTTCTGAATAACTATTTAAAAATGAGTAGATTTTAAACAAAGTTTGAAACAAATGTTAATTTATTTGAATAAAGCTAGTTTAAAATCAGTGTAGAAATCATTAAAGTAGATTTCAGCAACAGAGACCAGACTCCTGAGTAGCTATGAAACCTAGCACAAGTCACTTGCCTCTCTGGGTTTTCCTTTTTCTCATCTGTAAAATGAGGTAAGGTTGGTTAAGTAACTGGTCTTTAGAATTCCACTAATCGTTAGTCCTAATTCTCAACCAGTTTTAACTTGTCTTTTTAATTTTGAATAGTGCCACTAGGTGGCAGCAGCAATTAAATAATATCTATCTGCCTTAGTTTCTGGATTTTCAAAAAAACTTTCTGCACGAGTAGAAATCATTTTGGAGAATATTACTACCACATCACCACCACATCAAACGCAATTAAAAAACAATATCTAAAGCACACAATAATTAAAATAAAAACTTCTAACTCGCGTCAGCAGATTACTAACTCAGCAAAATGTCTAATGATAGTAAGAATTTATTTAACCTGCTTCGGCATGAAATGCATCACCACAATGTCTAAATTTTCATTATTTATAAATTAAATGTCTTAAGTCTATGAACTTTAGACACAAAACTACAACTACCAAGTACGTCACACCTAAACACAGCCAAACAGAACTCAATTTTTCTCTCTCAAACTTTATATGAGAGTACTTAAAAAGTTCATGAAAAAAATCGAATTAAAGATAATACAAATCCTCCCATAAACTTTTTAAAGACCCCTCATACTTTCCAAGCTTTTGCAATCTCAGAAAATGAAAACATTATTTCCCTCTTTGCTTAATCCAAATATCTAGAAGCCATAGTTTATTCTTTCCCTTCCATCTACATCCCATTCATCAGAAATGCTTTGACTCTACCTACAAAACCCATTGCAAAAGTTTCCATTCTTTTTTTCTTCACTGGTATCATTGCTGTCCAAGCTTCCAATATCTCTCACTGAGATGAACTCATTTTTTTTTTGTTACATACCTGGATTCTCTGCTTCTCTTTTTACCCCCCCCCCCCCAGAATCCATGTTTTATACGTCAACCAGAGCTATAGTTTATAATATAATATATATAT
>NW_007727295.1:410050-413963 GCF_000696425.1 Galeopterus variegatus
TATATATATATATATATATATATATATATATAATGCCACTCTCTTGTTTAAAACCCTCAAAAGATTGTCATTGCCCTTAAAAAGAAATTCAAACTCTATGACATGATCTATACACCTCTTCATCATTTGGCAACTCCCAGCTCCTCTTACAACTTACACATTCACTCTCTCCGCTCCAGCAACACCAGACTTCTCCCATCTTTCTCACACATGTGTCAATCGCTCCTGCTTTGGGTTAGTTTCTCCTGCTCTCTAGAATGTGCCAGTTCTACTCACGGCTGGCCCCTTCTTTTCCTTCTTACCTGCCCAGACCATTTCTAGTACCAATGGCCACTTTTTATTACATTTGCCTAATTTGTTTCCATTTTACCATTTACTACTCTCTGAATTATCTTGTTTGCTCATCTATTTACTTGTTTTTGTTTTTGTTTTTGTTTGTCTTTTCTCACAAAAATGTGTCACTTAGGCTAGGAATATGCCAGTTATTCACCACTGTGGGTATATTTCAAATAAACTATGAACAGGATTGAACCTTTCTTTAAAGATTAAAAGGATACACCAACATCGCACAGAGAAATAGGGTCACCGTGTTGATCTTTGGTCTTCATTGAATCCAATAATTGAGAATAACTTGTCTTCCCTGTGAAAATCCTCATATTACAAGCAAGTAACATTTTTAGTCTTAGTAAGTTTTTCTCTCTGAATAACCATTTAACAACAAAATATTATTTATAACCTCTTAACAATAACAACAAGAAGTAATATTTGAGTCCTTATTCTGTGCTAAGTTCAGGGCTAAACACTTTACTGTATAATTTGTAGTATATTAATTCTTAAAACATCCCTATAATGAGAGTACATGTTGCCATGTTATTTTGGTCAATGGGGTAAAAGAGAGTAAGGGGTTAGAGTTAATGCTTCCAAGGTCTGACAACTAGTGTGGACTGGAGAAGCCAGAACTTCATCCCCCGGCTCCAGAGACTGCCCACTTTATTGTCTTGTGGCCTTACTTCCTTGATTAATTTCTTGTAGCTGTTATAAACTTAGTGGCTTTAAACAATGCACATTTATTCTCTTAAAGTTCTGGAAGTCACAAGTCTGAAATCAGTTTGCATGGTTGAAGTCAAGGTATATTCAGAGGTAATTTCTTCTGGAGTCTATGAGGGAAAATGTGTTTCCTTGCCTTTTCAACTTCTAGCAGCTGCCTGCATTCCTTGGCTGTGACTAAAAAGTGCATCAGTCCAGTCTCTGCTTCCACCATCATATCATCTTCTTCTCTGACCCTGACTCCTCCTGTCTCCTCTTATAAGGACACTTGTGATTACTTCAGGCTTCCCCAGATACTCAGGATAATCTCCCCGTCTAAGACCCTTAACTCAATCACATCTGCAAAGTCCCCTTTGTTATGTAAGGTAACTTTCAGAAGTTACAGGAGCTAGGTTGGAGATATATTTGGGGAGCCATTTATTCAGCCTTATCATACTCCCCAGCTGGCTAGTGGTAAGCAGAAGATACCAGGCAGACTCATAGTTCGCCCAAGTGACTTGCCTCCACACACCAGTCTGACTCTACAAGCAATTCAAGCTAATGATTCAACAAGACCACAGAATGCAGAACATCAGGGACCTTTGGCATCACCCACAAATAATTAATGCTGAAAATGCTTATGATGTATTATATATTGATAATAAATATTCCTGCAAAGTATTAAACATGAATATGTAAGAAAAGACTAAATCCTAATGCATTCCCTTTCTGCCTCTTACCTGCTTCAGTTTGAGCTCTTCCTATTTACGAACCACTCTGACGTGCTACAGATAATTTTTATTTAAAATAGAAGAGTGCTTTTGACAAGGTTCAAAAACCATTGCTGAGTACAGATGTGACTTAAATGAATTAACTTAAAAGAGAATTGATGCTGGGTTTTATTAAACCAACTCCTAGATGCTAGTTACAGAAAATGATATTGGCAAGCAGTAAAATACCCTGTGAAGTGCCCAGTAGCTTCTATAAATAAATTTACAATTCACTTANTATTCTTTCTAAGTTCATGTCACCTTGGCTGACACTGTCTCTCTCATAGACTCTAGTTTGGTGAATCTCAAACTTTAACGTGCTTATGGCTAACTGGAAATTTCGATTCCTGAACTCCCTTATTTAGCACATTTGGGGTGAGACTAAAAATTTACATTTTTAGTGAGCATCCATGCTAATGGTTCGAGGGTCACATTTTAACACAATTTTGTGTTGTGAAATCAGACTTACCTGGGTTCAAATCCTGACTCCAGTATTGACTAGTTGTTTGACTTTGGAAAAATAACTTAAACTCATGAAAGCACAGTTTTCTCTTCTTTGAAGTGAGATACTAAAAGTACTTGCCTCATTAAGAATTTTGTAAGGATTTAAAGAGATAGTACCGATTTAACCCAGTTGCCTGGCTCAGAGCAAATATTTGGTAAATGCTATTTATTTTCCTTTATATCTTCTACACCATTTTCATTTTTTTTTTTTTATAAAGATGACTGGTAAGGGGATCTTAATTATTAGCTTGGTGTTGTCAGCACCACGCTCAGACTGTGAGCTAAGTGGCCATCCCTATATAGGATCCGAACCTGCGGCCTTGGTGTTATCAGCACCTCATTTTCACTGATAGCATTATTTTAATTGTAAAACTGTCTTTGAGCCATAATAAATTCCAGGCTATTCCTCATGTCATATGTACTTATAACCTCTTGTTGTTGTACATTATTCCTTCTTTCTATGACCTTCTTCACCCCAGTCCCATTTTTGTTCATTGGGTTAACTTCTAACTCATCCTCTAGGGACCAATTTATATACTGTCTTCATGCTTCCTTCGCTTAACCTCCCTGCACCAAAGCTAAATTCATCTCTTTCTCAGCTGAATGCCCAAAATACTTTGCATTAACCATCATTTTAGTATTTATTATGATATATTAAAAAAATTGTGTTCATTTTAAAGTGCCCAGAGAAGACTGATATTTTTGAGGGCAGGCATCATGTCAGATCTTTTTTTTCTATTATCTTTATTGTCATGATTGTAGCCAACATTTATTCTGGGTTCCCAGGAGATAGACGTTGTATTAAACACACGTTTTAGATGCTTAGACATCTGGAGCCTCATTGACCCTGGAGACACTGCTCCTCCCAGAGTTAGACAATTCCTGGAGATAGTGAAGGACTCACCTACAATTGCACTTTTCATATGCAAACTAACCAATCTAGAACCCAGCCCCAACATCTCCTTTATCTTCCCCTGCCCTAATCATCTCAGTACCAAGTACCGCACAACTAGGGACAGTTCCTGTGCCTCAGAGCCCACTGAAATTATTCAGCCTGGACAATCCTAAACCTGCTTACCCTTGCTTGCCTGTTCCTTCCTGGGGAAGCCAGAATAAAGGCTCTTGCCCACATTTTCCACTTGCTCCCTCTGCTTCCTGACTGACCCTTGTGCTTCTCCATGTGGCCCCTGTGGCATGGCATGCCCCTTTCTGTTGAGATCTGTGACTATAACAAGCTATATTTTCAGTGGCAATTGTCTCCTGATGTGTTTTTTGCCATACCTGAATAATAATAAAATCTGTATTTTATTTATTTATTTATTTTTATTTTAACTTCTCAATATACATTGTAGTTGATGTTCATAACCATTTACCCATTCCTCTTCCCCCTCCCTCTCTACCCTCCCCCACATCATATCTGTTCACTTACCTTAACAAGTTCAATGAATTGTTGTGATTGTTGTATCTTCTTCCCCCCTTATTGTTTGTGTGTTTATATATTTATTTATTTTTATTTTAACTTCTCAATATACATTGTAGTTGATGTTCATAACCATTTACCCGTTCCTCTTCCCCCTCCCTCTCTACCCTCCCCCACATCATATCTGTTCACT
>NW_007727295.1:414820-434403 GCF_000696425.1 Galeopterus variegatus
AGCAGTAAAATACCCTGTGAAGTGCCCAGTAGCTTCTATAAATAAATTTACAATTCACTTAGGATAGAAACAGTTCATAGAAAGGCTTGAATACATCAGTAGGGCCGTAAAATCGCTTCTGCCCTCTCAATTGCAAAGGCTTCTCAAAAGAGGGCTTGTGGTAGAGATCACCCCCAAATTGCTGCTCTCAGCATATCTGGTAACAGACCTTCCATTGCAACTCTCATTTCATCACATCCCTGGAGGCAGAAACACTTTCCAAGTCCAAAGTGGTTCTGTAAGAGGACTAGTTTAAGCATAGAACCATCTGTAATCAAGGTCAAACTGTCTCTTATGGCACATTTTAAAAAGCCATTACAACTGAAAGTTTCAATTCATTTCTCTTTTGCAAAGAGATGAGAATATATAGTACCACTACTAGAAATGGTAATTTGGCTATAAAGTAGCATTTTCCAAATTGTTTTTGACAGGGTGTGAGATCATTTTGTAAAGAAAAAAAAGCCTTATTGACAACAATGTTTAGAAATGCTTTATTCTATGTTCTACGTCAAGAAATTGAAATAGCAGAGTAGCATATTAAAGGCTCTGAGAAGTCTTGTCATAAGGAAGCATTTTTAACTTTGTTTAAGCCATTATTATTGATCACTAAATTCCTTATCTGCATATTGCTTATGCCAATCCCATCGAAGGGTGTTCTGTGGTACACACTACATAAATCACTGCTCTAAAGTGATTTTGTAGATGAGATGGCTCAAGTATCACAGAAATGGTGATACGGTCAAAACAATGCTTTGTGAGATGGATGGGGCTAAGGAATACTGATATAAAAGTTTAGAAAGTAAAACTCTAGTCCAAAAAATACCCTTTAAAGGAACTTCATGGCCATATAAATTTTGAAAATATTGCATACTACTCATATATATATATATTTTCTTAGACAGTGAACATATTGAAAATAAGCTAGCTTAATTTTAGTTCAATTTTTCAGTTTATTTGAATAGAAAAATACCTGGTTTCCCCTAGAAGTAATAAATATCCAGAGGAACTAGTGTGAAAAGATCTTCAGAAAAGGATGGTATGATAGAAAGAATACAAATTTTAGAGTCTGACCAACTTAGATTTAATTTTTGGCTCTTTATGTGGCTCTTCTACTTGTTAACTGTTTGACTTTGTATGAATTAATTAATCTTTATGAGCTTTAATTTATGTTGGGGTCTCTGAGGATGCCCATAATAACTAGTATTTCTCTTTCCTGCCCAGGTTTTGAAGAGGTTAAAAAAATAATTAAATATAAATATTGTGGCCATAATATGACCTTCATTACTAAGAAGTCAGGTTTTAGGAGATGACTGAAAGTCTTTTAATTCTGGTAGATTTTATAATACAAAAGACACCCTTGCTAAAGAGGAAGAAAGGGGAAATTGAGTCAATAATGCCCATATATAGGGCCAGCCCGTGGCTCACTCGGGAGGATGCAGTGCTGATAACACCAAGGCCAAGGGTTTGGATCCTGTATGGGGATGGCCGGTTGGCTCACGGGTTGAGCATGGTGCTGGCAACGCCAAGCCAGGGGTTAGGATCCCCTTACCAGTCATCTTTAAAAAAAAAAAACAACATAATAATAATAATGCCCATATATGTGCCAATTAGATAAGTCCTTTTATTTCTCAGGGAACTGAGTGATGGAAGGAGTGGAGAGAAAACTGAAGTCCCACAACTGTGAAATCCCCTCTAACTAAAAAGAAAAATCCCTCAAGCAGTGTAATTCCATTGCTAAACTATAAAGATATTGTCCACACAAAATCCTGTACACAAATCTCTATACCAGCTTTATTCACAATAGTCCAAAACCAGAAGCAAACAACATGTCTTTCAATAGGTAAATGGATAAACAAACTGTGATATATCCATACAGTGGAACATGACCAATGGAACAGAATAGAGAACCTGGAAATCAACTCATGTACTTATAGCCAACCGATCTTTTACAAAGGCAACAAGAACGAACATTGGAGAAAATACTGCCTCTTCAACGCTGGGAAAATTGGACATCCATATGCAGAAGAATAAAACTAGACCCTTATTTCTCACCATATACCAAAATCAACTCAGAATGTATTAAAGATTTAAGTACAAGACCCCAAACCATAAAACTGCTAAAAGAAAATATAGGGGAAACACTCCAGGAAGTAGGACTGGGCAAAGATTTTTTGAATAAGACCCCCAAAGCACAAGCAACAAAAGAAAAGATAAGCATATGGGACTACATCAAACTAAAATCTTCTGCACAATAAAGAAAACAATCGGCACAGCAGAAAGACATCCTATACAATGGGAGAAAATATTTGCAAACTATGCATTGACAAGGAATTAATATCCAGAATATACAAGGAACTCAAACAAGGAAGAGTTTTACTTCACAGTAAAAAAACAAATAATCCAATTAAAAACTTAGCAAAAGGTCTAAATAGACATTTCTCAAAGGAAGACATGCAAAGGGCCAACAGGTACATGAAAAATGCTCAACATCACTAATCATCAGGGAAATGCAAATCAAAACCACATTGAGATATCACCTCACCCCATGAAAATGCAGGAAGGACCTGTAAATGTATATTTTGAAGTAAAAGAAGCCAGTCTGAAAAGGCTACATGCTGTATAATTCCAACCATACTTTTATAGCACTTTGGGAAAGTCAAAAAAATAGTGATTGAATGGGAATTAGTGATTTCAGTGGGAGAAAGGGGAAGGACAAATGGTGGAGCATGAAGGATCCTAAGGGTGGCAAAACTACATTACATGACTCTATATGACACTTCAGTTCTACATGATACTGTAGCAGTAGATGCATGACATCAGCATTTGTCAAAACATATAGAATGGTACAACATGAGAGTAGATCTTATTGTAAATTAGGGGCTGTAAGTAATAATATGTCAATATTGGTTCATTAATTGTGCTATGGTTTGAATGTTTCCCCACCCCCCAAGTTCATGTTGGAACTTAATCCCCAATATGGTATTTGAAAGGTGGGGGCATTAAGAGGTGATTGGACCATTGGGCTACATCCCATGAATGCATTAACGAGTTAATGGATCAATGGGTTATCACCGGAGTGGCACTAGTGGCTTTATAAGGAGAGGAGGAAGCACGTTAGCACACTCTTGCTCAGCTCTTGCTATGTGCTGTGGATTGAATTCATTCCCCAAAGTCCATGTATTAGAAACTTAATAAAACCCCCATTGTGACAGGGTTTATGGGGTTGATAATCCTATTATGGTGATTGAAAGGTGGGGTCTTGAAGAGGTGATTAGATTGTGAGGACCATCTCATAGTGAATGGATTAATAAATTGATGGTTCATAGTGGTCACGGGTGTGGCTCTGAGGACTTTAAAAGGACAGCACAGGAGGAGATCAGTCTCTCTTTGCTTCCATCATCCACCATGTGATACCCTACTTTGCTGTGAAGAGTCACTACCCACCAGCAAGTCTCTCACCAGATGTGTTCCCTGGACTTTGGACTTCCCAGCCTCCAAAATTGTAAGAAATAAATTATTTTTCCTTATGCATTACTCAGTTTCAGGTATTTTTGTTATAAGCAACCAGAAATGAATTAATACACTATGTGATACTCTGTGTTGCCACAAGACTGCAGAGGGTCCTCACCCAAAAGAAACTTATGCATTACTCAGTTTCAGGTATTTTTGTTATAAGCAACCAGAAATGAACTAATACACTATGTGATACTCTGTGTTGCCACAAGACTGCAGAGGGTCCTCACCCAAAAGAAAGCCTTCATCAGATGTGTCCTCTAAACCTTGAAATTCCCAAACTCCAAAACTATAAGGAATGCATTTCATTTTCTTATAAACTACCCAGTTTCAGGCATTCTGTTACAAGCAACAGAAAACAGACTAGTACAAATTATTACAAATTTACCACACTCTTGAAGATGTTAATAGTAGAGGAAACTGTGTGTGTATGAAGGAGAGGGGGTGGGTATAAGGAGGGTGTATGGAACTTTCTGTGCTACTGCCCAATTTATTTGTAAATCCCAAACTACCATAAAATAGAGTATATTAATTATTAAAATAAAAATGATACATTATAAAACAAAAATGAAGATATTGATTTCTAATTTATATGGCTGCTCAAATGATTGAATGAATGTGTATACTATAAATGTGTATATCCTCTACAAAAATTAATATTCATAGCAACACTATTGTATCTGTCCTTCTCATTAGGGATTTACTTTCTACTGTCTGGATTCAGATTATAATCTGTATTTTTAATCTCTGCCTAACTGGGTCATTTCCCAGGGGCATACTCTCACAAGATGGAGTGTAATATAAGCAAGCCTAAAGTCTTCCTCTCATCTTCTTGAAACCTGCTGAGAGAGAAAAGAGAAGATCCCTAGCCAAGACTGACTATGAGGTGCTAGAATCAATATGAAAAGGGTGGACTATGCTGATAATGAAGGAGTGTGATGAAATAAATAGACAATTTGCCATTCGCCTAAGAAACTGGTTCTTTCTCATCTGCTTAGGGGAGAAATTGTACTTTGATCAGCAGATCTCAGAATGTGGAAGAAAATTGTTAGGGACCCAGTTTGTATCCTGTTGCTTTAGCCTATTTCCAGGAGATCAAATCATCAGCTTTTGTCTTTATGACCAGCTATGTATAGTACTGTTTCTTATCAAGAAAGAGCAAGCAGTGAGTGATCAGAATAGCCATACAAAAGTAATCCACAAATCCTTTTAAGAAAAACATTTAAAGCCAATCGTATTGGTTTTCTATTGCTTCATAACAATTTGCCACAAATGGAGTACCTTAAAACAGCACCCATTTAACAATACCACCGTTTGCTAGGTCAGAGTCTGTCTGAGAGGCCCAGCTTGTTTCTCTGCTCTAAGTCCCAAAAAGCCAAAATCAAAATGTCTGTAAGGCTATGTTCCATTCTGGAAGCTCTAGAGGACAGTCCATTTCCAGGATCATTTGTATGAGTACTATCAGCAGAATTCAGTCCTATGCAGTTGTAGCAATGAGGAGCCTGTTTCCTTGCTGGCTGCCATAAGGTCATTGTCAGCTTCTGTAAACTGCCTGCCTGCCCTGACTTTTCACCCTCTTTCTTCAAATCCAGTAGTGCTGGCTCAAGTTCTTCTCATGCTTCAAACCTTTTGCTCTTCATTAATTTAATCCCTTTCTCTCTTCCTCTTCTGCCTCCCTCTTCCACATGCGAGGGTCCACCTGATTACACTGGCCCCAACTGGATAATAGTAGATAAGCTCCCTAATTTAAGGTCAGCCAGTTAGAAACCTGAAAGTTCCTTTTGACAGGCAACAAAATATATTTATAGGCATAACATCAGGGGTGAAACTTTATGGAGACCAGCATCCTACCTGTCACTCCAACCTCACTTTATATTTAAAGCACAGGACTGGAACTTAAGTACATGGTGCTTATACGCTAATGAATTTGCTCTGGCCTTTTCATTTAACACATGTATTGCTGTCAGTGGACAAATTCTTGACTGAAGAATGGAAGACTGTTACAAAGTTGTATTTGCTCAAGAGGTCCCTGATCCTCAAAAGAAATCAAAGAAAAATTCTACAAAGTAGCAGGTGCTTAGGAGACACTGGGTCCCATGAAAGGAACTGGCCTGGGTATTCCTGCTCAGGAGGCCCCCTCCCAACACACATAACTGTTTTCTTTGAGCTTTAAAATCTATTGGCTTCCTGGTACAAAAGGTTAATTTTTCAACTGTGAGCCTAGTCGACCAAACTAGTTTGTAAGCAAGCAGGTATTACCTGCTTTGAATTTCTTTGAATTCTTAGGAGTAAATGCTCTCAAATATGAATAGTATCATCCAGTGAATGGGAACCTGTGAAGAGACAGTACCAGAGTATAAGCCCATTTCCCACAAACAAAGGAAACAGAAACTATACAAGAATCTGTGGAAGTTACAGAAATTAATAAGAGGAAATATCCTGGATGATTTGCTATGTGAACTAAGGCATAGTATCCTAATTTTTGATACTCCATTTTTTTCATTTCTGATAAGTTGAGATTCTAAGGTTCTTTTCTTATTTTACTATTCTGTGATTATAGTATCTCAATAACAGCCCTTTAATTATGTCCCCTTTTAAAGCATCAAGTACACCGGTTTAAAAAGTATTAACCAGTTACTAAACCTGTACAGTGGTTATGCTAGGGCTATGAGTGAAATGAAGTTATCGAGCCATCCCTGAAGAGTCTCCATTTAGAAAGCAGAAAGGGGCAATGAAACACGTAACTCTATGACCTAATACAAAGAAATATACTGAGTAGAAGTGTCACAAGGGGCTGACACTGAGACAATTATGCAAATAGCTACCTACCTGAATCCAACAAAGTCTCCGAGAAAGCATCATTCCAGAAACAGTTGTGAGTAGAAAGAGTGAAATCTTATTTCATCATAGGAAATTTCTGAAGCTCTCTGGAAAATATTTAACTTTCTGAAACTTCTCTGGAGACTCACTACGATCTTGCAAACTGATGGTGCCACCATGTTCACAGAACTATTCCATGCCTATTTGGTTAACTAACCTACGTGCCTTAAAATGAGCACCATAGCATCTGCTGTAAATATATTCTGTAATTAGGGGGCCCCTGTAGTTGCAGGACATCAGAGGCAATGGCATATGCATAACAAATATTCTCTTGTTACTTACTTAAAAACATTGACTAAGATAAGTGTATTAGTAATGCTGAAAATTCTAAACTGAATACTCAAAAATTAAGACCAACAGAGATTCTGTGATATTCATATAGAAAATCAGCCTGTTTTTAGAATTTTTGCTCTTAGGAAAGAAAAGCTTTTCTTGTGTCATTCTCCAAAGCACCAGAAGAAGGCAGAAGATTCACACAGTTGAGAGTATTCAATCAGCTCTCTATTCTATTATATAAAGTAGCCTTTTAGACAATATTTATGCTTTGCTGAACATTAATTGAGTGTTTTAGTCTTCATTCAGTTTTTTTCCTAACAAAATAATAAAAGTACACTTATGGGTTCTGATTTTTTTGACCTCCAAAAACTGTGAGGTAATAACTGGGTGTTGTTTGCACATGCTAAATTTTTGGCAATTCGTTTTGTAGCAATAGAAAACTAATATAAATGAATTCATTTAACTCTCAAAACAACCACAGGAAGTAGCAACTATTATGCTTATTTTTAAAATGAGAAACCTGAGATTTAGAAAGGTAAGGTGACTTGTCCAAGATGGCACAGGGAGTAAGTGGAAAAGCCAAGATTCAAAACCAAGCAAAACGAATCCTGTATTCTCATACACTCAGCTTGCTTGCTTGTAAGGGATAATGCTGGTGAATTTGGAGTAAAATATTTGAAAGTTATTATGCAACATGGCAAAAGTTCACCGTAAGTTGAAACAAAGCCTGATAGCACATTTTCAAAATTCATTTTAAAAATAAAGACTTAAGGGAAGTAGTGGATAGTAACTGGCATGGACTAAGGGACACTCAGTCTTGGCATCCGGAATTCCCACCTTCATCATTTGCTGAATCAGCTTGGGGAAGTCATTTAACCTCTCTAGTTGGGACTATCCCATCCATAAATGATATTAAGAAATCATTGTTGTGTTAGTTACAAACGATTTTATTTAATGGCATATTTAACAAATATCAGTAATGTTTTTGGAGGTTACTTAATGAAAAAGTAGAAGAGTCAGGATAAAATATTAAATAAAAACACTATTTATAAATGTATTTTATACATTTATACATATGTATACATATTTTATACAATGTATTTTATACATAAACACACTTATGTACTTAAAAGAAAACATATGAGCAGTCCCACAGAAATGTTGGGAAAAGATTTAAGAAAATACACTAAAATGTTTACCTCTTAGTCTGAGCACACTTATGTACTTAAAAAAAAACATATGAGCGGTCCCACAGAAATGTTGGGAAAAGATTTAAGAAAATACACTAAAATGTTTACCTCTTAGTCTTTTAGACTAATTATCTTCTACAAATGATTTTTTAAACCTGTTATAATTTAATGAAATGTCTAAACCTCCTATAATTTATTAATTCAACAAATATTTATTAAACTCATACTATATTATTTGCTTACATGAGTTTTCATATAATTTATTAATTCAACAAATATTTATTAAACTCATACTATATTATTTGCTTACATGAGTATTATTTGAAAAAGGTATTAGTATTCTTCGGGAAGTTTCCTTCTACCCCCTCAATATCCATACTCAGGTCCCCAGGACTCCCACCTGGTTTTTGCCCCATCTGATACTGAGCAGAAAACATCTTCTTAGTCCTCTCCCCACTGGATTATGACATCCTTTCATCAGGGACTATGCCTTGTCTTGTTATTTTTAGAACCTGGCACATTGTTTGGCACATACTAAGATATCAGTAAAGTTTAATTCTCTTTTTTGAGCAATAAAGTCAGATAGTGTCTCAAGATCTGTTTAATTTCTTGTCACGTTTTAAGAATAAAGGTCTTTCCATTGGAATAGTTGCATGCTATTTTTTAGACCCAAATGCTAACATTTAAAAGCCTGGCCAGTTTCTGATAGGAGCCTCTGCCAGCCTCCTCCTAAATACCCATCCCTAAATTAAGCACAAGCATGCAGATTGTGTCTGTAAACAATTTGGTTCATCTAAAAGTAAAAGTGATTATCCAATTAAAATGAAAAAGAGAAGAGTTAATTTAGAATGCGCTCTCTTTTAATTGAGTAAGAGAAGAAAATTATGCTATTATGGAGCAGGTGCTGAGAGAGAAAGGAGGAGGAAGGGAGAGAGAAAGAAAACAAAATGGTGCTTATTTAATGAAGACCTCAATACTAGAAAGAACCAGTCAGAAAGCTGTGTTGAAAGCATCTCATAGCCATGCCAGCATTGCCCCTAGTCTTGGGCTACAGAAAGACTGTAGGGGATGCTGGTGAAGAATCATGCTGTAAAGAGTGTATTAGTACATATTTTACAAGTCTTCTTTCCAGGGAAACTTTCAGATGCCGTAAGTAGTCAAAGACGTATCATAATTTTCTTTAAGTCACTTTTCTGTCTCTGTAAAATTTTGATCAATGGTCCCATTTCACCACATAGATAGAAGCAGGGAGATGATTTGTAAGCACAACAGATTTGTGTGGCATCAAGGTTTTGCTTGTTGACTACTGTTGCAAACTGAATTGTGTGCCTCCAAAACTCATATGTTGAAGCCCTAACCCAAATGTGACAGTATTTGTAGATAGGGCCTTTAAAAAGGTAATTACAAATAAATGAGGTCATCAGGGTGGGGCTCTCATCCTATAGGACTACTCTTCTTACACATACCTGTGCGCTCTCTGTCCTGTGTGCAGAGGACAGGCCATATGAGGACACAGAGGGAAGGCTGCCATCTGCAGGCCAGGAAGAGAGGCCTCACTGAAAACCAACCCTGCTGGCATCTTGATCTTGGACTTCGAACCTCTAGAACTGTGACAAAATTAATTCACGTTGTTTAAGTTACCCAGTCTATAGTACTCTGTTATAGCTATCTGAGCTGACTAATAGAGTTTTACATAGATCTTTGTGGTAGCAAAACTCAGTTCAGTGAATAAACTGTGTAATCAGCTTATCTTCTCAGGCAAAATGATTCATTGTGACTGGTCTCTTCCTGCCTCATTTCCTAGGCTGGGATTAGACACACTGCCAGGACCCCCTTACTTGCTTAGCTCACAACTGGAACCAAAATATGTTCCTTGCTGCACTACTATTAGACATGTCCTAAGAACAGATTTTTGGTTGTAAACAATAGAAACTGACTCTGGTAAGGGAGAAAAGGCATGTAAAGAAGAGATAATGGTTAACTCCTAAGTTGGCAGTAGGCTGAGCATCTGCCTTTGTTAATGGCAGAATCCAACGGAAGCTGGAAGCACAGTGAAGTTCACTGTATAGCAATAGCCTGGTCAGGGGGAAGCTGCTGCCTGCCATGGGACACCTACTACCTCTAGCACTGATGCACTTCAGATATTGTCACCACTCCAAGGGTGAATTCAAAACTGTCCTTCTGCTTTCTTTCATAATTTGTGCCAGATTCAAAGTCCTTTGTAGGGGAATCCTATTAGCCAATTTGAGGTCACATAACCAAACTCCAGCTGCATCCTTTAAAGGAAAACAAATATCTGGTGTTTTTGGCTTCTGTGATGTGAGGCAGACTCCTGATCCACATAAAGTCTCACCCAAAATTACAATCTTCAGACATAAAAATAAGCAAGTGAATAGGCAACAAATGTCTGCTTCATTCAGCAAAATGTTTTTTAAACAAACAAACAAAACCAAGAAAATAAGTGGGAAGTACTGTATACTATAGTTTCCTCTTGGAGATTCACAAGTCTTTCTACATATCAAAGTCCCTGAGAATTCTTACAGTGAAACAAATGAAAAAACCTGTTCACTTTACAATTCAGCATTCCCCAAACTTATTTGAATATTGTACCTTTTAATTATAGAATATGTTATTTAGTCTAACATTTTTTCTCAGCTTGTAATTTAATAACTGTTGTCTGGAGCCTTCTCCAGACCTTTTATCTATGTCCTCCCCCAGCCTTCTGTAAACATACCCTGAAATGGTAAACTGGATTCAGAAACTAAGCAGCATCATTTTCCTCTTTCAACTAGGATGATATTTAATACTGGAGTCCTTTAGGATTCATTCACAGAACTTGAATCCTGGATCAGAATTTGCAAAAGCAAAAGAAACTCTTGAAAGACAAAAAAACCCCTCCTCGTTTTAAGTTGAGATACTGAAGGAATCCCAGAAAGAGGTCAAAGATAAAAGTACAATGGCCCCAATTACAGGGAGTAAATGACGTCCTTTACCAGGAGTGCCTACACCTGTACCTGTGTGCTCCTCACCTGTGTATCATCAATATCTCACCTCTAGGCTCATGTATACATTTTTTTCTTTTTCCTAGAACACTCTTCCTTCTGCTTCCTTCTAATTTCTTCTCATCTTTTAGGCATTGTTCTAAATAACTCTTCCTCAGTGAGGCTTTTGTTTGACCTCCCACGCCCACTGCTTTCCCTATATCAGGGGTCACTATTATGTCCTCCAGTTATACCCTGCAAGTTCTTTTTTATTTAACATGTATCTAACCTTATGTGATTGCTCATTTGTGTCTCTACATGATGAATTACAAAAGAAAGAAAGCCATGGAATCAGGGGTCACTATTATGTCCTCCAGTTATACCCTGCAAGTTCTTTTTTATTTAACATGTATCTCACCTTATGTGATTGCTCATTTGTGTCTCTACATGATGAATTACAAAAGAAAGAAAGCCATGGATCTATTTTCTTCCATTTTAGTACAGGCTCCTATGAATTTCATCCACCATAAAATAAGGCAGATGTTCATTTTCTACCCTGTAAAAGATAGGTGTATTAGTTTCCTAGGTTTGCTGTAACACAGTACCACAAACTTGGTGACTAAAGACAAAAGACATTTATTCTCACACAGTTCTGAATGCTAGAACCCCAAATCAAGCTGTTGGCAGGGCCATGTGGACACTAAAGCCTCTTGAAAGGCTCTTTCTTTGCCTCTTCCCCCTTCTGGTAGCTCCAGATTTTTTTTGGTTTGCAGCTACAGAGGTTAAATCTCTGTCTCTGTAGTCACACGGTGTTTGCTTTGTGTGTTTCTATGTCTGTACTCCCTTCTTACAAGAACACCAGTCATACTGGATTAGGGCCCACCCTAATGACTTCAACTAAACTTTAGTATGTTTGCAAAGGCCCTGTGTCACAGGTACTGGGGACTAAGATTTCAACATATCTTCAATCGTAACAATAGGTTTCACGTCTTTTTCTGTTCACCAGATGCATCCCCAACCTCTTTCTCAGAATGCTAACACTTATTGCATAATAAGTGGTGCTTTCTCTCTTTCTTTCTGTAAATAGACAGACAGGTGTGTGTGTGTGTGTGTGTGTGTGTGTGTGTGTGTGTGTGTGTGCGTGTGTGTGTGTGTAACAAACATCAACGTTTGAGAGAGGGCCGTATGTGTTCCAATGGCTGTGCTGTTTTCAGGAGGGCTAGGATTAAGAGAAAGGAATGGCTGGAAAGAACACAAAGACAAATCTGTTGTAAATTCCAACTCTTAAGAAAAGGTTAAGCGCAATAAATTGCTTTTCTTACAACTAAAAGAGGTGGGCATGCAGAATAAGTTTGGGTTTGACTTTAACTTGATACTGTACCCTGCTTGGTCAGATGCATCTACAAACAGAAGAGAGCATCAGAAACAATCTTGCAATTGTTTTGGGAACAAGAACATGCATTCATATCTTTGTCCATTTCTTTCTCCTTTTTTCTCTTTTCCAATTTCCCTAAAAGCCCAACTAAAGATGAAAGTGTTTTCAATACCTACCTGTCTCTTCTTTGCAGGAAATCATGTACTTCTGTCTTTATCTTGTCTGGCTTCATCAGTAGTTTTAAATTCTAACAGAGCATTAGAATCATCTGAAAGATTTTTTTAAATACAGATGCCATGGGCACATCCACGTAGCTTCTGCTTCAGCATCTGTGATTCTATTGCCGATCCGGATGGTATTCACTGGCCATTTAATGCTGGCAAGATGGCAGCTCCAGTGTTAACTCCTGTAAGTATGAAATTCCAAAAGCCAAATCATTTATTTAATAATTATATGTTGAGCATTTAGTGTCTTTCTTGCCCTTCTAGATTGGGTTGAGTGTTTCTTCTCATAAAACATATTACATAACCCAGGTATTTAAATCACCTTCAGCCTACTCAGGCCACCTCCCACCTCTACTTCCATCTCTATCCCACCTAACAGACAGACCAATCCCCTCCAGGATGGGGCTGTTTTTTTTTTTTTATCTTTGTATCCCAGTTACTACCACAGGTCTCAGTACACAGTATGCCCTTAATGCATTTAGTTAAGTAATGAGTTGCTTTTCCAGTTTTAGCTTTCAGAAAATAGCAAATCTCCCTGACTCTCGACATCTCAGATTGGCCTCAGCCCTAGACCAAGGCAAAACAAAGGCCAAATTTCTGGCTGCACCTCCCTTGACAACTTAAAAAAAAAAATACGTTTTCTTCACATCTCAGTTGCTGATGGAGAGACTACGAGGTAACAGAAAGTTTCTTTCTGCTTTAGGAAAAAAAAATGTGGTACTAATGCCCAGGAGGGATCCAAGGTTCTATTTTTATACCTTCTCTGAATTATCAATGTACTGCTAGATTTTGTTTTTTAAATTTTAGAGTTCTGACAGAGCAGGCTCTGTCTTTCAGAACTGACTGTTCCATAAGGCCATTTAAAAAGTGGCTTTATCAAAATAAACACAATTAAAATCAAAACAACTTTAATGCTTCTAGAGATGTTTCCTAGAAAGGAATGTGAAAAACAAGTCAACTGCTTAAGAACCATTTTATAACTTCTAATTAGAAGTAGTTCTTTTTCCATGTTATGGTCATATTTTTAGCAGAAAGGTAGGGCTTATTTAATAATTCCTCATATTTTCCAGGTATCATGGCGTCTTGCACATTTGCTCCCTGACCTGATGCCTTCAGTGCCCTTCACAACAGGCTATCAGGTAACCTTCAGTTGCTCCAGACTTTGCACTGCAGAGTTGTTTACCTGACTTTGAATTTTCCATAAATTTGCATTTGGATAAAAGAAACCTTCAAAACATTTTCATTAAATTTGCAGTATGGAAATAAAAGCCAAAGATCTGGGGAGGTAGCGTGGTGCAAAAGTTTTAGGCATCAAAGGATCTGAATCCCTGCATCACATTCGTTGTCTGACTTTTAGAAGGTTATTTCACCTTTTTGAATCTCATCTCTTTCATCTGCAAAATGGAAATACTGAGCCTATAACTCGCAAATACTTATAAGGGTTAAAGAGGGCCAGCTATAAAGCACCTGGCACACAGAAAGTGTTTAATACAATAGAATTTGCTCCACTTTTCATAATTGCCCTTTCCCTAACAAAATAGAAGTGGCCACAAAGCAATCTCATCTCTGTCAAATCATTATTCTTATTAACTAATTCGTATCCTTCATGCATCTGTATTCTGGTTTTAATTGCCATGAAAAAGCAACAACTTAACGGAAATGACCCAAAGATCCAGATAAATGAGAAAAGGCCAAATTTTAACTCACAAATACATTCTGGAAAATGTCATTTTTGCATTTTTTTGGGGGGCGGGTGTATCTTCTGTATGCCTGGGTCTACACTTGTTGCTATTAACTCTTTATCTCTCTTCTCAAAATACTAGCATTCTAGTAGGAGGCTAGCCATTATCATGGAGAGTTCTAGTATGAAGTTGACAATGACACATACCACAAAAGAAGCACAGACAAAGACTGTAGTCATTCAAAACATAAGATGTTCTATCCATCTTGGGACTCTAATAAAGTATTCTGAAAGTTAGTAGCATATTAGCTGTGGCATAAAAGAGTGATTTGGAAATGGAGAAACTAGAGAGGAAAGCGTGCTCTGTGGAAATAGTAACATGAACAAAAGCTTTGAGAGGGGCAAGCAACGGGTGCATTTGGAGAAGTAAGAATTCAGTTTTGTTGGAACAAGTGGTTCATGAGAAGAGAGAAGTGAGGGAGAAGGATCAGTTTCATATGTGCATTGCAACTTTAGGGTATGATGACAGTGTAACTTAAAATACTGGTAGGCATTTAAATTGGCCTTAAATGATTTGAAGTTGGAAATGTGTCTTTCTATATTGGAAGACAATAAATTCTGTCTTAAAGATGACTCCTCCTTGATGATATCTAACTAATTAAAACCTGGATTAAGCATATTTATTGAGCTACCTCAATAGATGGCCCAAACTACTGGTCTGAGAACACCATGGTCCAGGTGAATATCATCCTTTGAACAGTATCAAAGGCAATGCTCAAACAGTAATGAAATGAGAAAATCTATCCCTCACCAAATCAGTTATATAACCAGTTATTTGAAGCAGGTCATCAATAACAGACTTTTGTCTTGACGTGTCTGACTGTAAAACCTTTGATCAGCATTCAAGGCCCATCTAAAATGCCACTTCTTCCATTAAATATTTTTAATTTCTGAATGTTGTCCTAGGGTTTTCTCCTTTGTTCTACTCTCTCTATATATATTCACTCTTTTGGTGGTCTTCTTAGACTCAGGGCTTTGAATATCATCAATTCCCCCCCCCTCTTTTTCTTGTTTTGTCTGTTTGTTTTTGTTTTGTTTCATTTTGGTTTTTGGCAGCTGGCCAGTATGGGGATTTGAACCCTTGACTTTGAGGTTATCAGCACCATGCTCCTACAAAATGAGCTAACTGGCCCTTCCAAATATCATCAATTTTTGACAAAGACTCCTAAATATATATCTCCATCCCAGACCTACATATTAAATTGCTGGTAGACAAGTATTCCTCCCACTCATTCAATATTTCTCCTTGAATGACTAGTAGACATCTGTATTAGTCAGGGTTCTTCAGAGACAGAGCAATAGAACAGATAAATAGATAGATAAGAGGTGATTTATTAGGAAAATTGGCTCACATGCTTATGGAGATTGAGAAGTCCCACATCAGGCCGTTTGCAAGCTGGAGACTCTGGGATGACAGTTGTGTGGCTCAGTTCAAGTCTGAAAGCTTCAGAACCAGGGAAGCTGATGCTGTAATTCCTGGTCCAAGGTGAAAAGCTTGACTCCAGGGGACAGCTGGTGTAAGTCCTGGAGTCACAAGGTCAGAGAGTCGGAGTTCTAATGTCAAAAGGCAGGAAGAGAAAAAGGATCCAGCTGCAGAAGAGAGAAATAGAGGGAATCCTTTTCTTTCCTTTTTTTCTTCTATCTGGGACCTCATCTGACAGGATTGTGCTCAGCTAATTTGAGGGCAGATATTCCCATTCAGTTCACTGACTCACATGTCAGTCTCCTAGAAAACACTTTCACAGACACACCTACTTTTCTGTAGGTATTCCTTAATCCAGTCAAGTTGACACATAAAATTAACCATCACACCCACTGACTCACATGTCAGTCTCCTAGAAAACACTTTCACAGACACCCCTACTTTTCTGTAGGTATTCCTTAATCCAGTCAAGTTGACACATAAAATTAACCATCACACAAATTGCCAGTCCCATCTTTTCACGTTAGTTACTCTCACTGTTTATTTTTTATTTTCTATCTTCCCCCTCTAGGATGTAAGATCCTTGGAGAGCTTGCATATTTGTCTGTTTCAGTCATTTGTGTTTCCTAAGCACCTAGAATAGGCACACCATAGCTGCTCAAACAATAGTTAATAGATGAAATATATGAAATGATCTTCTCTCTATCCCCTTATTTCACTCTTTCATTTTACTTTGTCCTTGATACATTTAGCTTCTAGTAGAATTCTTTACATGTGGAGGTGCTCAGCAAATGTATCACAAATTTATTTATGTTTCACATTTTAATGGTTTATTTTAGAGCCAGAGTTTGCACATTAGTAAAATAGAAAACAAGCACTAAATAGTGTATAATAGCTTATATCTATCAATACCAGTGGAATAAATTTTCTCCTCTTAAATTTTTTTTAAAAATTCTATCATATTAAGTGAAATAAGCCAGGCACAGAAAGAGAAATACCGTATGTTCTCACTCATAAGTGGCAGCTAAAATAATAAACGTATAAATAAAAGAAACATACAACATTCACAATAATACACTGAACTTTCAGAAGGAGAACTGAGGCTACTAGAAGTGGGAAAGGAGAAGGAGGAATTGGTAAAGGGCCATGAATAGCAATGACAGTGTATATTATTGAATATAATAATTATTCTGATTTGAGCATTACGTATTGCTCATGAGTATTGATATTCAACTATGTACCCTAGGCTAACTGGCATGAGATGGTATCATAATGTGGTTTTGATTTGCATTTCCCTAATGCTGAGTGATGTTGAGCATTTTTTCATGTGTCTGTTGGTCATTTGTATATCGTCCTTTGAGAAATGCCTATTCAGCTCCTTTGCCCATTTTTTAATTGGGTTATTTATTTATTTATTTTTTTACTGTTAAGTTGTTTGAGTTCCTTGTTTATTCTGGATATTAATTCTTTGTCAGATGCGTAGTTTGCAAATATGTCCTCCAACTCTGTAGGTTGCCTTTTTGCTCTATTAATTGTTTCTTTTGCTGTGCAGAAGCTTTATACTTTGTATACTCCCATGTGTTTATTTTTCCTTTTTGTTGCCTGTGCTTTGGGGGTCGTGTTCGTAAAGTCTTTGCCCAGTCCTACTTCCTGAAGTGTTTCTGCATTTTCTTTTAGGAGTTTTATAGTTTCGGGTCTTATATTTAAGTCTTTAATCCATTTTGAGTTGATTTTCGTATATCGTGAGTGGTACAGGTCTAGTTTCATTTTTCTACATATGGATATCCAGTTTTCCCAGCACCATTTTTTGAAGAGGCAGTCTTTTCCCCAGTATATGCTCTCGTCGCCTTTGTTGAAGATCATTTGGCTGTGGGCTTGTGGGTTGATTTCTGGGCTCTCTGTTCTTTCCATTGGTTGAGTGTCTGTTTTTATGCCAATACCATGTCGTTTGGTTACTATAGCTTTGTACTAAAATTTGAAGTCAGGTAGTGTAATGCCTCTGGTTTGCTTTAACTATTTATTTATTTATTTATTTATTTATTTATTTATTATTTATTTATTTATTTATTTATGCTCAGGATTACTTTGGCTATTTGGGGTCTTTTGTTGTTCTGAATGAATGTTAGGATTATTTTTCTATTTCTGTGAAGAATGTCGTTTGTATTTTAATGGGAATTCCATTGAATCTGTAGATCACTTAAGAGTACTATGGACATTTTCACAGTGTTTATTCTTCCAATCCTGGAGTAAGGAACGTCTTTTCATCTTTTTGTGCCCTCTTTAGTGTCTTTCAACAGTAATTTGTACTTCTCATTGTAAATATCTTTCACCTCCTTGGTTAAGTTGATACCTAGGTATTTTATCTTTTTCATGACTATTGTAAATGAGCTTCCTTTCTTGATTTCTTCTTCTGCTAGTTCACTGTTGGAGTATAATAATGTTACTGATTTTCGTGTGTCGATTTTGTACCTTGCAACTTTACTAAAATTGTTTATCAGAGTTTTTTTTTTTTTTTTTTTTTTTTTTTTTTTTTTTTGGTAAGGGGATCGTAACCCTTGGTTTGGTGTCATCCGCACTGCACTCAACCAGTGAGTGCACTGGCCATCCCTATGTAGGATCCGAACCTGCAGCTTCAGCACTACCAACGCTGCACTCTCATGAGTGAGCCACGGGCCGGCTCATTTGTTTGTTTTTTGTAGAGAGTTTGGGCTGTTCTATACATAGAATCATATCATCTGCAAACAGGAACACTTTGACTCCATCTTTTCCAGTCTTGGCTTCACTCTTTCTCTCATACCATCCTACCATTCAATTGGCCAGGTCATTCTTTAACACTGTCTCTAACATCTGAAATACTTACAACTCTCACCATCTCCATAGTCCATATCACCATCATTTTCTCACTTATACAGTGTTCTTGCAAATAGCCTTCAAAATTGATCCCTTTCTTCTGTACTTGCCCGTCTCCCCAAGCTTCAGTTCTAATCTCAGCACAGCAACTAGAATAATCCTTTTAATAATAAAGTCAGCACATATCACTTCTCTACTCAAATCCTTGCATTAGATCACTATTTTATTCAGCAAGAGACAGTGACCTCTACCAGGTCTGTGTGATCCCCCACATTGTGCCCACACTTTCTTATCCCTCTGACCCCTGCTCCTTCTATCTCTCTTAAATCATTCTAGCTTCCTTGCTATTCCTCCAACAAGAAAAACTCACTCTACCTACATTCTTGCTGTACCCCCTGCATAGGATACTGTTCTCCAGATATCCTCCTAGTTTATTTCTTGTCTATTTCAACTCTTTCTAAAATGTTAACTTCTTAATAAAAAGTTAACATAAAATTGCACCTACATTCCCAGAATTGCCAGTCCCATCTTTTCACGTTAGTTACTCTCACTGTTTATTTTTTATTTTCTATCTTCCCCCTCTAGGATGTAAGATCCTTGGAGAGCTTGCATATTTGTCTGTTTCAGTCATTTGTGTTTCCTAAGCACCTAGAATAGGCACACCATAGCTGCTCAAACAATAGTTAATAGATGAAATATATGAAATGATCTTCTCTCTATCCCCTTATTTCACTCTTTCATTTTACTTTGTCCTTGATACATTTAGCTTCTAGTAGAATTCTTTACATGTGGAGGTGCTCAGCAAATGTATCACAAATTTATTTATGTTTCACATTTTAATGGTTTATTTTAGAGCCAGAGTTTGCACATTAGTAAAATAGAAAACAAGCACTAAATAGTGTATAATAGCTTATATCTATCAATACCAGTGGAATAAATTTTCTCCTCTTAAATTTTTTTTAAAAATTCTGTTTTGTTAGCAACAGAATCAAGGACCTGAACTCCCTGATAAGTGGCTTTTGAACTGTTTTCCACATCCTTCTTGTGGTTCTGAGGTTGTGCTACAGGAGTTGCTGGAACTATAAAATTCA
>NW_007727295.1:435155-436791 GCF_000696425.1 Galeopterus variegatus
AGTGGGACAAATTATTTTTTTTTCATATTTTATTTCAGGAATTTTATTTATTTATTTATTTGGCCATTCTATCTTCCCCTTGATAAACTGAGTGGTTGAACAATAATTGCTACAATAGTGTTCAAGAAAATTCATGTCTGCTATTAAATAAAGCCGATAGAGAAGGAAGAAAGGAAAATCAAAATGACAGATCTTATCATGTCATAACATGACATGCTGTCAGAATCTTTAATCTGATGTCTGAACAAAAAAAAAGCCCCCACCTACAGATGTGCTACAACTAGCAAATTTGAGTCATCCAGGAATATTTAACATCTACTTATATTCCATTACCTTGCTTGGTACTTTTCTTTTTCATTTATATTTAACTATTTTTTTCTTCTTTAGCATATTATTATAGTTAATAAAATGTATCAATACGCATCATATCATTTCTTATTTGCCTGACCCCTCTTTTTCTAGGAAAAAGAAGAGTTGAAATTTTCCAAATTCCCTTTCCGACCCTCCTCTCTTCTCTGCTTGGGGTATTCTTAAATGGACACGATATCTGAATATAGTTTTATCCTTTTAGCAATCTAAAATCAAGAGGTAAATGTACTGTGTAATTCTCAACTACCAGCAAGAATGCAGATTTTATTAGACAAATATGATAAACATTTTAGAATCTTTTAGTTCCTTAGACCAATGATTCTTGACCCTGTGTGGACATTAGAATTATCTTGAGAGCTTTTAAGAGATACCAGTGGCCAGGCCTCATTAAGGAACAATCAAATCAGAATCTCTTGGAGTGAGGTCCAGGCATTGGTATTTTTTAACAGTGCTCTGGCTCATTCTGATGTGTAGTGAATGCTGAAACCACTATCCTGTGAAGACTAAGTTGCTAAAATGTGGGCGAGGCATTTATTTTAAATTTGGTTTTAATGTGCAATACTTGAAGAAAAACATAAAAATGTAATAAGGACTGGATTTGCTATTGTTTTGCTAGCTTGGTTCAACTTAGAGTGACAGAGTGGAACCAGAGGTGGATTTGCCATGAACTCGATGAAGCTTAAGCTTCAGTGCCCCCACTTGCTCCTGCCTCTGTAAGTGCTGGGATGTGTTAAATTTTGCACGGATAGTATTCAGGTAGGGTAAATTAGCAACCAGATTCTATGTCTCATTTATGTCTAAGAATTACTTATAAATTGCCTAAAGAAGTCTCAGAAAAAAAAGGGGCTGAGTCATTTAGTCCACCATAATTTATTGTGATATCTTTTCTTATTTTATATCAACATTCATTTTCAAACCTATTTTTATGTTTGTAACACTGCATTCTTTTTCTCAAAGACAGACACACAATTGTATATGCTTGATGCCTCATAAAACCTGGATTTGTTTTTGAGTGGGGCACATTTAAGAAGGTAAAAGAAGGGATTGCTGGTCATATTCCTAACTAAAAATCTAAATGTTAGAAATTGAGCATGAAGAAAAGCACATTGATCCATTTCTGCATAATAATAATTATTTAAAGAACATGATAGTTCTACTCTTAAAACAGCCCTTTAAAATATTTAACTCAAAGAATGTGATAATTCTGTTTTGCAGTTTTGAGTTACTTCTCTATCTTTCGTTCTTTTGAGTAACTTTTTATTTTTTT
>NW_007727295.1:437699-438748 GCF_000696425.1 Galeopterus variegatus
TATCTATCTATCTATCTATCTATCATCTATTTTGTCGGGTGGCTGGCTGGTGCCAGGATCCAAACCCTGGACCTTCGTGTTACAAGGTGGCACTTTAACCAGCTGAGCTACCCAGCCAGCCCAATTTTGAGCAACATATTCTTACATGCCATTCTGAATTAGAAATGGCCAAAGAATTTCCATTTGATGAAATTCTCTCATTTTTCCCCTAATTATAAAACTTGAGTTTCTGCGAAAGATTTTTCATTCCAACCTGCTTCCCTGATTTACCCTACCTAACTGAAACTAAGGAACCTCTTATACATGGTGCCTAATTTTATAACTTACATTGCATTTTTCCTATATAATAAAGGTGTATAAAGCATTATAACATTTACATTATTTTATCCTAGATATTTGTCTATGTCTCTGAGTGTCTGCTCTTGCAACTTCAGCAAGAATTATGGGAATTATGAAGTATTCCATAAATAATTGCAAGATTATTTTGTTTTACAGAAGGCTTGTTTTTTTTTTTTTTTCTTCTTTTTTTTAGGGAACTCTATTAAAGTAGGTGCCACAAGCATTTTATTTAATATCTCAACTCTTATTTCATATAGAATGAGAAGGAATTGGAATAAAGCTAAGAAACCAAATTTTGTGAATTCTTTTCCTTCAGCTAATGGTTCCAACATCCTTTATGATTCAGTGCTTTTATTTCCTTTGACCATACTCAGATTAGTCCTACACTTTCTATTTGAGACCAAGCATAGTTAAGCTATAAAAAGTAGCTGACTATTAACATCAGCAGCATGTTCAGTCTCTCTTAATATTTAAAGATACAAACTCTCAGAAAGGAGATGGTAGTTGGAGAGAAAATGTGGGAGCCCAGTGCTATACGATTAGTCCATTTATTAAAATATCTCCATTGCTACAGCCTGCATTTGATATCACTGGAAAGCAAAAGGAAGCCTGAACATAAATTTTTTCAAAGTTCAGTGGAGAAGGAAATATAATGGGAGGTAAGTACTCACAACCTTATTGAGGTCTTATCATTTATAGTATTTTTTTTT
>NW_007727295.1:439799-440628 GCF_000696425.1 Galeopterus variegatus
TTCCTTTTTATGTGTAGTCTTTGATACATTTTAGTAACAATTATAAAGAAACTTTAAAAATTATCTTTCTTTTTAGTTTTCAAGACCATGTCCCAATCTGACTACTATGGGAGAGTTAATATCATTGGAATTATCTGATCTTTAAAGATGTGATAGAATTCTATATAGTCATCTGGACCTGTTTTGGGGCCTTTCTCTTTTTTGGTGAGGAAGGTTTCTTATACTACTTTTTGCTAGTTTATTCCTAAGAAAATTAGTCTTTAAACACATTATTTTCTCATTCTAAATATTTTTTGGAAGAGAGAGGAAGTCAGTAGGAGAGTAATAATGAAGCACCTGAGATTTTATTATTGATTACCAAATTGGGGAACAGGGAGACTACTTATTAGGGGAATATAAAGTCCTTCCATTTAATTGTTACTAAAACTCAGTTAGATAAATATCACAACTTACATTTTACAGGTGAAAAAAATTGACATTTCAAGATGTTATGTCACTTTCGCAAGAACATAAGCAGAAGAGCATGATTCAAACTCCTGTCTCTATGACAGCAAAGCCCAAATATTATGGATTATCTGTTTTTCTTCTCTTCTGCTTTTCAGATACGTAATGTATAATGTATATATTAGGAAGTATATATCATTTAGTTCTTAAGAAATTTCAAATCAAATACTCAGCAACATACATAGCAACTCAGTTTATGTCTATATGTGCATGCAATCAGCTCAACAAAAAATAGGACAGGGATGTTGAGACCTCCGAGGCATTGAGGGCTCTAACTTGGGAGCAAGAAAAATGGAGCTAGGCTTTGCTGGTAGTCCTGGGACAC
>NW_007727296.1:0-227 GCF_000696425.1 Galeopterus variegatus
GCTATTATGGTATTAGTGTCTATTTCCTTCTTTAGGTCTAATAGAATTTGTTTTATAAATCAGGCTGCTCTGATACTGGGTGTATATATATTTATGATTGTTAAGTCTTCTTGATGGATAAATCCTTTTATCATTATGTAGTGTCCCACATTGTCTCTTTTAATGGTTTTTAGTTTAAAGTCTATTTCATCAGATATAAGAATAGCTACTCCAGCTCGTTTTTCATT
>NW_007727296.1:1811-2579 GCF_000696425.1 Galeopterus variegatus
TTAGTTTAAAGTCTATTTCATCAGATATAAGAATAGCTACTCCAGCTCGTTTTTCATTTCTATTTGCATGGTCTTTTTCCATCCTTTCACTCTTAGTCTATGTGAGTCTTTATGGGTGAGGTGGGTCTCTTGATGGCAGCATATAGTTGGGCCCTCCTTTTTAATCCAGTCAGCCAGTCTGTATCTTTTGATTGGGGAATTTAAGCCTTTTACATTAAGAGTTGTTATTGAAAAGTGTTTATTTAATCCTAGCATATAATTGATTTTTTTTAGATGTCTTAGGTGTCTTTTGTTCCTTTCTTTCTGATTTACTGTTTGTTTTCTGTATTTGTTGGTTCTTTGGGTTGTAGATAGCCTTTTCGTTTCTCTTCATGGATGCCATTTTTATTATACTAGTGGGTTTTGATCTTTCTTGAGTTTTTATGGCAGTGGTAGTTGTTTTTCAGGTACCGAACCCAGTTCTCCCTTGAGAATTTCTTGTACTGGTGGTCATGTGGTAGTGAACTCCCGCAGTTTTTGTTTGTCTGAGAAATATACTATTTGCCCTTCATTTCGGAAGGACAGCCTTGTGGGGTAGAGTATTCTTGGCTGGAAATCTCTGTCATTTAGTATTTTTAATATATCATCCCATTCCTTTCTGGCTTTTAGGGTTTGTGATGAAAAATCTGATGTTAGCCTGATTGGGGCTCCCTTATAGGTAATTTGACGCTTCTCTCTTGCAGCTTTCAAGATTCTCTCTTGTCCTTGCGCGAAAAGTAAAGAAAGCTT
>NW_007727296.1:3095-73899 GCF_000696425.1 Galeopterus variegatus
GTATCTCATTCAGTTTCCTTAGAATTATCACTCGGAATTCCTTGTCAGTCATTTCAAGGGCTTCTTGTTCTATAGGATCTAGAGCTTGAGAGTATTACCCTTTGGTGGTGTACTTTCTTGATTTTTCATATTTCTGGTATCTTTTCTTTGATGTTTATTCATTGTGGCAGGGGGTTACACAGTCCCCTGGTTTGACACTATTGTCTGGCTAGGATGTTGCTGGGTGTTGCCAGTTTGGTATGGCTACCTCAGTGTCTGCTCAGTTGGCCACTAGTGCCTTGTGTGTGTGGTTGCCTCGGGTCTTGGGCCTCTCCAGGGAGCCGCCTCTCTGATCAGCATGCACTCGGTTGGGCTGCTTGGTTGCGTGCTGGCACCACAGGGCGTGTGGTCTCTGCAGAGCTTCCACCTCCCCTGCTGGACATCTCCCTGCTCCACGTGCACCAATACGAAAATAATTCGAATTTTTTTTCACCTTTCTTGTTATCTCAGTGTTTTATTTGTTCAGAGAAACATTATTACAGAGGCAAATCCCACTCTCCCTTAGGGCTGGTTTGTCATGTTGCTGGGGCAGATCCAGATCTCTCCCTGGCAAGGAGTTCTCTTAGACAGGGTCTAGGGTGTGATAATCTAGGGACAGAGAATCTCAGTCCCACCATGTCCTCTGTCACAGCTCTGAATACTTGTTCTATTAACTGGTGCTTTATCACTCTCATTAGTCCAGGGATTTGAGCTATTTTGTCATGTTTTCTAACATTAAAACCTAGACATGAAGGAAGAAAATGCGGACCTCTACAACAATAGTTTTTAAAGTGAGTTCTCTGGGCCAATAGCATCAGTATGATCTGGAAATTTGTTATAAATGCAAATTTTCAGAATTTTTTTAATAAGAAAATAAGCAGAATTTTTGAACAAGCAACCTGTATTTTACAAGTTCATCTAATGATTCCACACATGCTGAAGTCTGAGTACCATGGATGACCAACAGAACCTCATTTTATTAAGCTATATTGTAACTTTGGTGTTTTTAAATGCTTTTTTTGCACTATTTAATCCTGGGGACTATTGCTTGGCACAGCATGAATCACTTAGAAAAACACTATTGCATATGTTTCTTTTCTCATTTTGAATGATTTTATTAAAATACCACTTGATTTCCTTGAGTACAAAATCTCGAAACAAGTGAATCTCTGACAGTCTGAATTGCAGCTGAAGTGTTTCTAGTGAATAAGCTGGAGTCTAGGCATCAAGAAGACCTGGTTTTGATTTTTCACATTTAATATACATTTTGATGATAATATCTTCAAATTTTATACACTTTTTTTATATCAATGTTTATTTTTTTAATTGACAAATGAAAAATTGTATATATTTATGGTATACAGCATGATGTTACATTTTATTTTGATCTTTTAGATCCTTACTGGCAATAGGACACAAATTATGAGAAAAGGTTGTTCATAACAACATTATTAGTAATTTTTATAAAATTAAGATAAGAAAAATAAGTTTTATGGAATATATTATAATTGATGAATATGTATGTATTTATCTTATTATTCATCCAGACATTGTCAGCTCATCAACATTATATCCAGACATGTGCTGTAGTTATTAAATTCAATTGTCTTTGAAAGTTTGTCAACTTTTAGTCATATAAAAGTCATAACTTTACACATTTAAAAAATTTTTGTGAAGGTACATGGATTAAACATTTTATTTAACAAATTGTTTTATAATTGTTGCACTTTTAGTGAAATAGATGGGCTTAAATATATACTCTTGCCCCAAAACCTGCAAATAAAAGGCATGGATCTGCTTGGAAGTATCTTATTTTGTTTATTTTAGGGTTTAATTATTTTAAAGTGAAAGTTTTTTGTTTTAAATATAAGAACATTATTGAAAAAACAACTTGGGAAATAACACGGGAAAAATAATCTTAATATCATCACCGTAATACCTTAATTTTAGCCATTTTAAAGGATTACCTTCTTCAAAATGTGTCTTAAATTTATCCTTTTTTTCTCTGCTGCTACTCTAGTCACCCTAATCTAAGCCATTATCATTTCTCTCCTGTACTAAAACAATAGTGTAATTACTTGTTTCCCTAAAATTTTTTAACCTCCTTCCAGTCATTTCTGTACACTCCATCAGAGTGAATTTTGAAAAAATGTAAATTAAATCATGCCACTTCTTCACCTAAAGACTGTTGACAGTATCTAATTATAGTTGTAATACAATCCAAATTCTATACTGTTGCTTACAAAGTCTTTTATGACGTAGTTCTTGTCTATATCTCTAACTTTATCTCATATCTCTCCCCTTCTCCACAATCCATCAAGTCCTTCCCAACTCTAATTTTAGGGAGAAGTTTTAATAGGAAACAGGATATCTTCACTCTGCAGAAAGAACTTTGTGAGCTGATGGCTAGCTTGATTGTTAAATAGCAGCTAAAGTAATCCTTTATTTTTTTAACAATGCTTATGTGGAGGTAGGTGTGGGGTGAGAATTGGTAAAATGAATCAGGAGATAATTAAAAAATGCTACTCCTTTTACAATAATCCATTTTATGGATAGAGCATAATTTAACCAGTTTCCTATTAATGGATAATAGTATTTAGACTGTTTCTAGTCCTCCTCCCCCCCATTATATATACCACGTTATAAACAACAACCTTCTTTATGGCTGAATATTAGCCCACTTTTATTTCTAGGAATCATCTTAAGGAAGTATTTAGACTGTTTCTAGTCCTCCTCCCCCCCATTATATATACCACGTTATAAACAACAACCTTCTTTATGGCTGAATATTAGCCCACTTTTATTTCTAGGAATCATCTTAAGGAAGTATTTAGACTGTTTCTAGTCCTCCTCCCCCCCATTATATATACCACGTTATAAACAACAACCTTCTTTATGGCTAAATATTAGCCCACTTTTATTTCTAGGAATCATCTTAAGGAAGTAACTGGGATATACTGACTTTTAAATACACTTGATATGTCCTCATATCTAAACCTAATCAATGTCCTAGGATGCTATAGCAAACAAATATGTCCAAGCATAAAAGCCTCCAGAAGAACTTTTTATTAGGGTTTCATTTGGAACGTTGGAGTCAATTAATTCCAAATATTCCTTTCATCCCTGTCATCCTTGGCTATTCCTCAAAATGTAAGCCCAGTCAGGCAATAAACCCCTCCTGCACCCTCTTGCCCATTTTGTTCAGAGCTTCACATGATGCTTCTCTGAGGACCCTGATTTCTTTGCTGACTTAAGTGATGTACATTTTCCCACAGTCCAGGCCTCGAAAGACTGAATATAAATATTCAGTTAAGTCTCATTCAAGAATTCTGTATTTATGAAATCACCTACTAATGAAAATTTACTTATTGCCCCAAAGTCTATACTCATGGCACTTTATGATCATTTGTGCACATGCACAGAGTGGTTGAAAATTCAAGTCACCGGATGACCCATTCCCAGTTGAAATCAAACAAGGCAATGTCTGTTGCCATGTTTAGTTCTCACACTGTAAACAAGTGTCCTTTTTATGGTCTATTGAGTGCCATGTTTTCTACATTTTTGTCTTTTTTTGGTAATTTCACTCTTTAAAATGGCCCCGCAAATACAGTGCTGAAGTGCTGTCTAGTGTTTCCAGGTTCAAAAGGCCTGATGGAGAAAATATGTTTGTTAGATGAGCTTTATTCTGGCATGAGTTACAGTGCTGTTGCCACGAGTATATTAAATAAAGTATCATTAAACAGAAACACTGAAGGGCTGGCCTGTGGCTCACTTGGGAGAGTGTGGTGCTGACAAAACCAAGTCAGGGTTAAGATCCTCTTACCAGTCATCTTTTAAAAAAAACAAAACAAAACAAAACAGAAACACTCATAAAACAAGATTATGTATTGATTGGTTGATGAAAATATTGTGACCAGAAGCTCATAGGAACCTAACCCTGCATTTCCTTTAGGATCAATGTTTTAGTATTCACTAATTCACTGTTCATGGCAACTCTATAAATATTACTACCGCAGATGAGAACTGGCTTTTTCTCCCTTTCTTTCTTTCTTTTTTCATTTTCTTTCTTTCTTTCTCCCTGTTGCATTTCTTTTTTTTTTTTTTTTAAAAGATGACTGGTAAGGGGATCTCAACCCTTGGCTTGGTGTTGTCAGCACCACGCTCAGCCAGTGAGCAAACCGGCCATCCCTATATAGGATCCGAACCCGCGGCCTTGGTGTTATCAGCACCGCACTCTACCGAGTGAGCCACGGGCCGGCCCATCCCTGTTGCATTTCAACCACTTCTTTTCCATCTTTGTGGAATTTCAGTCCATTCTCGTGTGCACCTCTAACTTTAGACTTTGATGATACTTTTTGATTCAGTTCGTTATCTTCTCTCTCATCTCTAAGTCCAACAAAGATTAATGTATTCAGGTTTATCAATCTTTAGTGCTTTTGTCATCTTAAAAATTTCTTCTTTATCCTGAGGTCATGAAGATATTCTCCTATATAATCTTCTAAAAGCTTTTCAGTTTTGACTCCCCTGTTGCATTTCAACCACTTCTTTTCCATCTTTGTGGAATTTCAGTCCATTCTTGTGTGCACCTCTAACTTTAGACTTTGATGACACTTTTTGATTCAGTTCATTATCTTCTCTCTCATCTCTAAGTCCAACAAAGATTAATGTATTCAGGTTTATCAATCTTTAGTGCTTTTGTCATCTTAAAAATTTCTTCTCTATCCTGAGGTCATGAAGATATTCTCCTATATAATCTTCTAAAAGCTTTTCAGTTTTGACTCTCAAATTTAGGTTTATAATCTACTTGGAATTGATTTTTCAGTATGGTGTAAGGTAGCAATACAATTTCATTTTGTTCTTATAGATATTTGATTGTCCCAGCACCATTTATTGAAAGACAGTCATTTCTGCTACTTCTTCACAGTGTCATCTCCTCATAAATGGAATTAGTGCCCTTATAAGAAGAGATCAGAGAGCTAATTAGCTCTCTTTTTTCATGTGAGAATACAGTGAGAAGTCAGCAGTCTGCAGTATTTGGCCCTAACCAGAACCTGACCTTGCTGGAATTTTGATCTCAGACTTCCAGCCTCTAGAACTGTGAGAAATAAATTTCTGTAGTTTATAAGACATCCAATTTATGGTACTTTGTTATAGCAGACCAAATTGACTCAAACGATGTGTATAAGCCTATTTCTGTCCATTTATTTTGTTCTCTTTGTCTTTTTGAAACCCTTGCATCAATAAAACACTGTATTAGTCCTCACAGCTTGTTTCTCTTCTTTAAGAGTATCAATGTTGTTTACAATTTTTTGCATTTCCTTGTAAATTTTAGAATCAGCTTCTCAAGTCCTACAAATAAACTGCTAATGATTTTTATTAGGATTGCATTGAATCTGTAATTCGTTTTGGGAGAGTTGAAATGTTTTCAATGCTTAATCTTTCAAATTCCATGGATATGGTATATTTCTCCATGCTTTCCATCTCTCCATGTGGAAAGGAGAGAAATAATAGGACAGAGGCAATATTTAAATGTGAAATGACTGAAAATATTTCAGTATGAATTAAAGAAACCCAACAATCCCAAGTAGGATAAATGAAAAGAAATCTACCCAAGACAAATTGTAGAAACTACAGCAAACAATAGATAAAGAGAAAAATCTTTAGAAGCACTAGAGGAAAAAAGTGCTTTCAAAAGAGCAACAGTTGTATTAACAGTTGGCTTCCTAACAGCAACAATGGAAGCCAGGTGGTGGTGTGATGGTATCTTTAAAGGGCTAACAAAATAGCTGCCAATCTAGAACTTATACTAAACCAAAAATATCTGTCAAGAATGAGGGCAAAAGAAAGACATTTTTCAGACAAACAAAAGTTGAGAGAGTTCATCTCTATTAAATACTTACTAAAGGAAATTCTAACGGATGTACCTCAAACAGAAGAAAAGTTATCTCAGAGGGAAAATCTGAGATTCAAGAAGGAAAGAAGAGCAAAGAAAGTGGCAAACATATGGGTAAATCTAAACTCTGATTGTATAAAACAGTAATAATGTCCTAGTGGGTTTTAAAAATTAAAATGCACAACGATGATAACAATATAATCCAAGAGGTGGATAACTGGATTTTAAATGATCCTCATACCATCTAGGGGTAGGATAAAGATATTCATTAACTTTAGATTAGATAAATTAAATATACATGCGATAATTTCTAGGATAACTACTAAAAGAATAAAAACTGTGTTTTTCCAAACTGGTCGATGAAGAAAAAAGGATAAAATACTCATCCTTTACAAGTTGAGGGTAAGGGAAGCAACAAAGATGACCTTAAGGTTTCTGGATTTGGCAACAAGGTGAATAATAGTATTCTTAACTGAATTAGGGAACAGAGGAAAGAGAAAGTGCGGAAGCAACATGGTTAGTTCAGCTTGGGACAAGTTGAATTTGAAGTGCTTGAGGAATAGCCAAATGGGGATGACCAGGGAGCAGCCATTAAGTTTTCCAAGGAACTAGGGCAGCAGATCTTTTTTTTTTTTTTTTTTAATTTTTTTTGGTAGCTCCTTTGTAAGCTAAAGTGATTCTCAGTTCTTTCTGGATTTATGATTTTGCCTAACTATTCTGAGCTCCACTTGGCTATGTTGTACTGATAAACATTTTTAACAGGTTTCCCAACTATCAAGTAGAGGAAAATTATGAAATTAATGTCTCTGGAAGCCTTTAAAAATAAGGTGCTTTTCTATTCTAAGAGGTTTGGGTTTGCCCCCTATCCAGAGGGCTGGACTTCTCCAAGTATAAGAAAAGGCTCTCTCCTTTCTTTCTCTCTCTCTCCCTCCCCCCTTGCCCCCCCATATTTGGGAAATTATTCTCTGCTCTTCTCTGCCATCTGGTGGCTTATGAATGGAATCTTGCATTTGGAAGGAAAACAAGGGATTTGAGCTATTTTGAAATACATAACTTGCTGAAGAGAAGCAACATATGATTGTATGTGTTTGTGATTCCGAACTTTGAAACCACCAAATCATAGCAATAGTTTTGGGCACATAAATTTGTCGGTCGTGACATTTTCTGGATTTTCCACCTACTATTTTTTTTTACCTTCCTTGCCCTGCATCACCATCTGGCATTTCTAACCTTATACGTAGTGCTAAGCAAACTGAGTAATCAAAGTTAAAAATTTCCTTAAGCACTTCTGTTAATGAAATCAATATTGACTTTTACAAGATCTCCTTTAGCTCCCACTTGGGCATCTTCTCTTCTTTTATCTCTGTAGACTTGTGGTAGGCAGAATAATGACCCCCCCCCCAAAAAAAAAGATGTCCATTTCTTAATCCCTAGAACCTATGAATATGTTACCTTACAAGGCAGAAATTTTGCAGATGTAATTAAGGTTAAGGACCTTGAGATGGGGAGATTATTTTGGATAATACGAGTGGGGGTAATATAATCATATGATCCCTCTCCTGGTTGGAGAGATAGAGATAGAGATAAAGATAGAAATGAGAGAGAGAGAGAGAGAGAGAGAGAGGAGAGAGAGAGAGAGGACAATGGAAGAAGGGCAGAAGAAACTTGATGTGTGAAAGGAACAGAGATCACTGTTCCTGGCTTTGAAGACAGAAGAAGGGGGCATGAGCCAAGGACTGTGGGTGGCCTCCAGAAGGAAACAGATTCTCCACTATAGACTCCAGAAAGGAATGCAGCCCTGCTGACACCTTAATTTTAGCTCAGTGAAACCTTTGTCAGACTTCTGACCTAAAGAACTATAAGAAAATAAATTTATGTTCTTTTAACCCATCAGGTTTGTGGTAATTTGTTATGGCAGTGATAGAAAACTAATACAAACCTCCACCCCATGTTTTGTTTAGAATTGAGTCTGGAAGCCTGGATTGGGAGGAGTGCAGATCTAGCTTGAATTTGGGCTAGTGGCAAACCTAAAGAGCTTGAAATAGGGTGATAATGAACTAGTTTTTTTTGGTGAATTTAATGTTGCTCCTCTCTTTCCAGGTTATATTGTGACCCTTCAAATTCTCATCTACTATTCTTTTCCCTCTCCTCTTTTTTTCTAGGTTACATCGTAGCTTCCTTTTTCACATTTTTCCCCCTGTTTTCTTGCCTAAAAGCAGGAGTTTGGAACAGATTTGATTATTTTACAAATACTGATTGAATGCTGTTATCTGAGAGGTAGTTCAAAGTCCCTGACATGGAAAGGTTAATAATTTAGTGGGAGAAACAGTCAAGTAAACATACACTGCAAATTTGCCTGATAAAGCAATAATAGGGATAAGCATAGGATGCTGTGGAGCATGTGATAGAAGCACCTAACCTAGCCAATGAGGTCAGGGGGCTGACTGGTCCTTTAAATTCATTGTCATAAATCTTAAATGGGCTCTCAGTTTCCTGGAAATTCTACTAAATTTTTCAGCAATCGTATTGTCTATTCTCCCACTCTCGGAAACAGCTATTTCTCTTCTCTCTTCCATAATCCTTCTCCATTCCTCCTTATGGTAGCTTAAAATATGTTTGCAGATGCTTTGACAGTCTTCCTTTTGAGAGGTGGAGCTTAATTCCCCTTTCTTGAGTGTGGGCTGGACTTGGTGGCTCACTTCAAAAGACTAATCTGGCAGGAACAACTGTGCCTCTCTGCTCTCTCTACTCCATCATTTTGCAGTGTGATACCCTGCCATAACTGAAGCCACCACCAAAGAAAGCCTTCACCAGATGTGTTCCCTGGATTTTGGGCTTCTGAGCCTTTGAAACTGTAAGCAATAAATTTTATTTTCTTATTTAAAAAAAAGGAAAAGAAACAACTGTGAATGACTTCAAAGACTAGGTCATAAAAAGTATTGTGGCTTCCCTTGCTCACTTGGGTCACTCACTCTGGGAGAAGCCAATTACCATGTCAAAGTATCTCTATGGAGAGGTCCACATGGCAAGGAAACTGAGACCAACCACATGATGAGCTATCTTGAAAGCACATGTGCCAGCCCAGCTGACAACCTCAAGTGAGACTCTGAACCAAAATCACCCAGCTTAGCAACTCCCAAATTCCTGGCTCATACAAACTATTAGATAGTAAATATTTGTTATTTTAAGCTGCTAAATTTGGGGGTAATTCATCATAGGTAACTGTATTAGTCCGTTTTGTGTTGCTATAACAGAAATACCTGAGACTGGGTAATTTATAAAGAACAGAGGTTTATTTGGTTTATGATTCTGGGACATCTGCATCTGGTGTGGGCCTCAGGCTGCTTCTACTCATGGTGGAAAGTGGCAGGCAGCCAGAGGGTACAAGCAGATCACATGGCAAGAGGAAGCAAGAGAGAGAGGAGGTGCTAGGATCTTTTAAGCAACCAGCTCTCGCAGGATCTAACATTGAGAACTCACTCACTCCTCCTACTTCCCCAGGGAGAGCATTAATCCAGTCATGACGGATCTGCCGCCATGTTCAAACAGCTTCCAACATTGCCACTTTGGGGATCGGATTTCCACATGAGTTTTGGCAGGGACAACACATCAAAACACTATCAGTAACTAATACAGACTTTGGTACTTAGAAATGGGATTCCTCTAGAACAAAGACCTAAAAATGTGAGAGTGTGTTTGGAACCAAGCAGTAGGCAGGAGCTGGAAGGACATTGAGGAGAAGTATAGAAAAATTGAGGAGTCTTGAAGAGTTTGTTGGAAGAGGCTTCATGGCCTTTCAGGAAGCTGTGGGCAAAGGCTTAAAAGGAAGTGTATTAATCTGTTTCTGTTGCATATAACAGAATACCTGAAATCGGGTAATTAATAAAGAAAGAGAATTTTATTTCTTACAGTTTTGGATGCTGGGAAGTCCAAGATCTACGGAACACATCTGGTGAGGGCCTTTTTCTTAGTAGAAACTCTACAGCAACACAGGGTGTCACATGATGAGAATGGGCTGAGCAAGAGGGTTAACCTGCTCACTCGCTCCCCTTATAGAGCCATCAGAACCATGCGAAGACCACTCATTAAATTATCAGTCCATAACTCCATGAATGGATAAATCCATTCATTAGGGCATGGCCCTCACAATCTAATCACCTCTTAAAGACCCTACCTTTCAATTACCATAATAGGATTTTCCACCCTCTTAACGCTGTTACAATGTAGATTAAGTTTCCCACATGTGAACTTTTGGGGGACACATTTGATCCACAGCTGGAAGAAAAATACGGGTGGAAATTGAAGGAAAGGAGACTTTTTATGTAGAAGCAGGAAGTTTAGCAATACTGTCACCTGTTTTAATGTGGAAAGTAGGAAATAGGGCTGGCCCGTGGCTCCCTCGGGAGAGTGCGGTGCTGATAACACCAAGGCCCCGGGTTCGGACTGTCACCTGTTTTAATGTGGAAAGTAGGAAATAGGGCTGGCCCGTGGCTCCCTCGGGAGAGTGCAGTGCTGATAACACCAAGGCCCCGGGTTCGGATCCCATATAGGGATGGCCGGTTAGCTCACTGAGCGTGGTGCTGACAACACCAAGTCAAGGGTTGAGATCCCCTTACCGGTAATCTTTTTTTTTAAAAAAAAAAAAAGAAAGTAGGAAATATACATTCATAAAGAATTAGGTGGTTTAGCTAAGAAAATTTCCAGGCAGAATGTTGAAGATGCTAAAAGAAAGTAGGAAATACACATTCATAAAGAATTAGGTGGTTTAGCTAAGAAAATTTCCAGGCAGAATGTTGAAGATGCTGCCTGGTTTCTTCTTGCTGTGTATAGTAAAATGTGAGAAGGGAGAGATATGCTAAGGGAAAGGTGGCTAAACACAAAGGAGCCAGGACTTATTGGTCTTGAAAACTTCTAGTATCTCTAGAAAGCAAACAATGCTAAATTTAAGAACTGGCTTTAAGGCAAAGATCCAATCCAGGAAACTGTGAGGAAAACTTAATCTAATGAGCTAAATTTTGGGGGTAATTTTGTTATGTAACAATATAATGAAAACATTTTGCCTCTACCCTAAGTTGATCACCTTGCTTCAGGCCTCATGGAGAAAAAAAGTGAGGTAAGGAGCGCTTATAGGTTTGGGAGTGGAGTTGGTAGCTCAGTGATGAATGTTGGAGCCTAAGTGAGGTGAGGAGAGTGCTTGCTGGCTTGGCACCATGTGTCAGAGCTTGATTTGGGTGAGGAGGCAATCTCTGTAGAGAGATGGTGGTGGCCTGACATGGGTCATTGAAGTGCAGGAAAATGGGAGCCAGGTTTTTTACTGTCAGAGAAAAAGGTTATGAATATGAAAAGAAAAAAAACTAGGATGAACTTTGTGGTATTGGATTGGAATTGAGGTATTGGTGTGAACTCTCAGTTAGATAGATGTAGAAATAAATATAGAGGTAAATTACATACATTAATGCATATGTATAATAATGTACAATTGTGTATGTATACATACATATATTCTGTAGCTCTGTGTGGGAGCAGCAACACACCAACAGCAATGAACACATCTAGTGCCTACATCTTGATTTCTAATTACTATTCTCCACTAAAAGGAACCAAGACTCCATAGCTGATTCTAGGGCAGAGCAGGGAAAGTACAAGATGAACCTGAAATATTCTGTTAGGAAAGAAAGGAAAAAATTCTCAAGGAATTATGACACAGAAGTCAGCTTGAGTGAGTTCCCAGTGGCCAAATATGGGATACTTTGGACATCAAAATAAATAATGATAACAGTAGATTATGACTTATTCAATAAAATAAGAATCCATGAGTACATACTGATATAAATGAATGAATAAATAATTGTAGAGACGAGAACTAATAAATGCAGAAGGAATGATTGAATAGGAAATTCACTATTTAGAAATCATCATAGTAACAATTAATTCAGCCAATAAGCATCAACGAATATTAAAAGGTAGTGGATGAAAGCTTAATGAGGAAATACTTATTATGTAGTTTCAAAATACCTCCACATAAAATACTTAGTAGTTACAAAGGGGGGAAAAAGCATCATGAGAGTAGAGAAATCTGTCAGACACCACCTTAATTGAATGATGAAAGTTAACATCACCAATAATGGAACAAATAGAAATCATGTCCCACTTGACAGGATGCAGTGCCATTCTGTGATATTCCTGCCAAAAAGACACAAGCTTGGTCTAATGATAAGGAAATATCAGAAAAATCCAAATTGAGGGACATTGTACAAAATAATTGGCCTGTAAGTCTATAATCTTTGAAAGAGTAAAGTTCAACAAAGTCAAGAAGACTAAAGAGACATGACAACTAAATGCAGCATATGAACCTGGACTAGATGCTTTTGCATTATTAGGACTCAAAACTGAAATTGAATGGGGCTTGCAGATTGGTTGATAGTAATGAATTATAGTTAATTTTCTGACTGTGATGTTTATATTGTGGTAACGTAGGAGAACGTCTTTGTTTGTAGTGATTATACACTGAAATTTTAGTGGTAGGCACTCGGGCATCATGTTGGCAATATCCTTTCAACTGTTTCAGGAAAAAAAATGTTATTTGTACTATTACCATTGCAATTCTTTTGTAAGTTTGATTTTATTTCAAAATAAAAAGAAAAAAGTTATGTTTAAATGAGCAAGCTAAAGTTTCTCATTAAAATGTTCTGATATTTTATTAAATATTTTCCCTACTGATTTTTTTTCAACAAGGCCATGTAGATAACTCCAAAATTTTTTCAGTTTACCCTGTGCATTTTGCAAATATTATGCACCGTGACATTAAAAAGTCTCTGAAACATTATTTTAGGCAGAGGGAATCATATATGCAAAGGTCTGGAGCTCAGAGAGCATGTCTTTTAGGAGAACTGCAAGCAGTTCACTTTTTCAGTTTACCCTGTGCATTTTGCAAATATTATGCACCGTGACATTAAAAAGTCTCTGAAACATTATTTTAGGCAGAGGGAGTCATATATGCAAAGGTCTGGAGCTCAGAGAGCATGTCTTTTAGGAGAACTGCAAGCAGTTCAGCATGTCTGGAAAGTGGAATTGGTGGTGGGGCAGCTGTCAAGGGAAAAGACATCTAACAACCTCAGTTGGATGGTGGTGCCGTTCACTGATATAGGGGTCACACAATAATTCACTTTTATGGCCCTAGAACTGATAACCAAAGCATAACATTAGCAAGGATGCACCCCAACTAGTGAGACAACCACTTGTCTAGAAACTGCCCCAGCATGCATCTTGATCTCAGAGACACAAATTGCCCTAAACTTGAGTCTCCAGGAGGCACAGCTCAGAAAAGTTCAGAGGGCTAAAAAAGGTGGTCTCTGTCATATCTACCTTCAAATAATTTAGCAAAAAGGACACCTTACAATAGACACATGTGATAAGATAATTTATTAAAACATTAATTTGCTTTTTGTTCTCCCTATTTTCCTGCCCTGTTCCAAGAACGCTTTTCTGCTGTCTTTCCTTGAACGTTGTTCAGCAGGGCCAAAGTGGAAGCACAACAGTACAACTGCCTTTTGTTTTTTAAAGCCTAAACTCATTGAAGGGATTATGCTAGGTGGTCCCAGAGAAAAGGGGAGAGAGGCAAGATCCCAGAAAGGAGAGTCTATTATGGAGGCCTCTAAGAGGGATGTATTCGGGGAAGGAGGGCTCCGTGGAGTAGCGGGGACCAGGATCCAGTCCCTCTGTGCTACTTCCCTGTCACTCCTGGGGATGTGCCTGTCCTCAGCGTGGAACGGCTTTGTAGTGCACTGGGGAAGCAGAAACTTTAGTGTTGGGGCTCCTAGCCTTAGTAAGGAGCCTCAGCTTACACTCAGAGGGCAAGTCTCAGGAAGCAGCAGAGCCACCTTCCTGCGAAGGACCATGTGGTCTCTGTGAGAGAACAGATGAGAGGGTGTATGATATTTGCCTCCAGAAATTAATGCCAGATGGACTCAGGATGCCTCAACAAGCTTGGTTTTCTTTTATTCCTTCTAACCCAGAAGGTGAAGTGGAGGGAGGGAAGGAGCAAACTAGTCTGACATTTGGTAAAAGTAGGTAGGTGCCTTTCTATTCTCTCCACTTTCCCAGAACTCCCTGATCTGACTTGAGTTTGGAAGCAGGTCTGGGGTGAATACCAGTTTCATTCCAGTTTTCTTGCAGCTTTATCTTCCAGATGAAAACTCTCATCCTAATACCCAAACCTCATACAGGCACACCTTGGAGATATTGTGAGTTTTGTTCTAGACCACTGCAATAAAGTGAATATCATAATAAAATGAGTCACACAAATTTTCTGGTTTCCCAGTGCATATAAAAGTTATGTTTACACTATAGCCTATTAAGTGTGCAATAACATTATGCCTAAAAAAACAATGTACATACCTTAATTAAAAATACTTTATTGCTAAAAAATGCTTATGATCATCTGAGCCTTCAGTGAGTTGTAATCTTTTTGCTGGTGGAGGGTCTTGCCTCAATGTTGATGGCTGCTGACTGATCAGGGTAGTGGTTGTTGAAGGTTGGAGTGGCTGTGGCAATTGCTTAAAATAAGACAACAATGAAGTTTGCTGCATCCATTGACTCTCCCTTTCATGAAAGATTTCTGTGCAGCACATGATGCTGTTTGATAGCATTTTACCCACAGTAGAACTTCTTTCAAAATTGGAGTTGATCCGCTCAAATCCTGCCGCTGCTTTATCTACTAAGTTTGTATAATATTCTGAATTGTTTATCATTTCAACAATGTTCACAGCACCTTCACAAGAAGTAGATTCCATCTCAAGAAATCACTTTTTTTGCTCATCTGTAAGAAGCAACCCCTGAAAACCTCCGGCAACTAGTCATGTTGCCGCCACCATGGGGCCACCCAGGGTGCTGAGGAAGGAGCTGGGGGAAGCCAAACCTGCCCACAGCCAGGTAAAGAACACATCAAAAACACCATTTCCACGCGGGTAGCCCACCATAGCCACCGCAATTGCCATGGCTGCCACATAAGCGACTAGTCGCCATAGCAGCAGTCACAGTCACCGTGCAGGTAGCCCACCAGACACTTGACTGCATTGACACAAGGAGAGTCATCAGTGGAGACCAAAAAAAAAAAAGGAGGAAGCCTCTCTCTCCACAAAGCACACTCCAGAGTAATAGAAGAAGCATCTGCTCTATGATAACAGTGGGGGACCTGAACACACCACTCTCAGAACCAGACAGATCATCTAGGCAACAAACCAACAGATAAACAGTTAATCTCTCAGAAGGAGAGAACAAATCTATGGTTACTAGCGGGGGAGGTGGAGGGAAATGGGGAGAGATTGGATAAGGGGCATAAAGAATAAATATGATTTGTAATAATGAATATGCTAATAAAAACCCGCCCCCCCCAAAAGAAAAAAGCTACTCCTCTTCCATTAAAGTTTTATCATGAGATTGAAGCAACTCAGTCACATCTTCAGGCTCCATTTCTAATTCTAGTTTTCTTGCTATTTTACCACATCTATAATGACTTCCTCCCCTGAAGTCTTGAACCCCAACATCATCTGTGAAGATTGGAATGAACTTCCTCCAAACTCCTGTTCATGTTGATATTTTGACCTCCTCCCATGAATCACAAATGTTCTTAATGGCATCTATAGTGGTGAATTCATTTCCAGAAAGTTTTCAATTTACTTTGCCTAGATCCATCAGAGGAATCACTATCCATGGCAGTTATAGCCTTATGAAATGTATTTCTTCAATAATAAGATTTGAAAATCAAAATTACTTTTTTTTTTTTTTTTTTTTTCTTTTGTCTTTTTCCGTGTCCGGCAATGGATCGCAACCCTCAGTGTTGCCCCCGTACCGGACCGGGGACCGGCAACGGGATTGCAACCCTCGGTGTTGCTCCCGCGCCTCGCTCAGCCAGTGAGCGGGAACCGGTCTGTATGTGGGATCCGAACCCTTGGGCGGGAGCGCCGCCGCGCTTCCCAAGCGGCGCACTATCCAGTGCGCCACCGGGCCGGCCCCCAAAATTACTTTTTGATCCATGGACTGCAGAATGAATGTTGTGTTAGCAGGCATGAAAACAACATGAATCTTGTACATCTCCATCAGAGCTCTTGGGTGACCAGGTGCATTGTCAATGAGCGGTAATATTTTAAAAGGAATCTTTTTTTCTGAGCAGTAGGTCTGAAAAGTGGGCTTAAAATATTCAGTAAACCATGCTGTAAACAGATTTTGCTCAATTTATAGAGCACAGGCAGGGTAGATTTAGCATAATTCTTAAGGGTACAAGGATTTTGGGGATGGGAAATAAGCATCGGCTTCCACTTAAAGTCACCAGCTGCATTAGCCCCTAACAAGAGAGTTAGCCTGTCCTTTCAAGCTTTGAAGGCATTGACTTCTCCTCTCTAGCTATGAAAGTCCTAGATGGCATCTATTCCCAGTCTAAGGCTGTTTTGTCTACAGTAAAAATCTGTTGTTGAGCGTAGACACCTTCATCAATGATCTTAACTAGATCTTCTGGAACACTCGCTGTAGCTTCTGTATCAGCACTTGGTGCTTCCCCTTGGACTTTGGTGTTATGGAGATGTCTTCTTTCATTAAACCTTGTGAACCAACCTCCCTAAGCTTCAAACTTTTCTTCTGTAGCTTCTTCACCTCTGTCAGCCTTCATAGAATTGAAGAGATTTAGGGCCTTCCTCTGGATTAGGCTTTGGCTTAAGGGAATGTTGTGGCTGCTCTGATCTTCTATCCAGACCACTAAAACTTTCTCCATATCAACAATAACCTGTTTTGCTTTCTTATAATTTGTGTGTTCACTGGAGTAGCACTTTTAATTTCCTTCAAGAACTTTTCCTTTGCCTTCACAGCTTGGTTAACTGTTTGGAACAAGAGGCCTAGCTTTCAGCCTATTTTGGATTTCAACATGCCTTCCTCCCTAAGCTTAATCATTTCTAGCTTTTGATTTAAAGTGAGAGACATGCAACTCTTCCTTTCACTTGAATAGTCAGCTGCCATTGTAGATTCTTAGTTGGCCTATTTTCAATATTGCTGTGTCTTAGGGCATAGGGAGGCCTGAGGGGAGGGAGAGAGATGGTGGAACAGCAGGTCAGTGGAGCAGTCAGAACACACTTTTATTAATTACGCTTGCTATCTTATACCAGCATGGTTTGTGGCATCCGCAAACAATTACAATAGTGACATGAAGTATCAGTAATCATAGATCACCATAACAGATATAATAATAATGAAAAAGTTAAAAAAACCTGTAAGAATTATCAAAATGTGACATAGATACGTGAAGTAAGCACATGCTGTTGGAAAAATGGCACTAATAGACTTGCCAGATGCAGGGATGCCACATGCCTTCAATTTGTAAAAAATGCAGTGTCTGTGAAATGCAATAAAGTGAAGCACAAAAAAACTAAGTATGCCTGTGTTTCTTTTAATTTTAATTTAAGCTGGGGAGATTGAGCCCTGAGAATTCCTTTGGGACAGACTGTGAATAGACTTTGGAAAAATGATGACTAAAAGGATACAATCATGACCCAACCCTTTCTTTAACAATGCTTTTATTTTCTAAATAAGGAACCCTTAAATGAGTAAGAGCACTATGGGGTTAGCCATGCTGAAAAAAACCAGTTGACTGCAGATTGGAAGTTGTGACTCTTCCACTACCTGTCTGTGTGGCCCTGGGCATATCATTTCAATTCTCTGGGTCACATCTGTCACATAAATGCTTTGGACTGAATGACCACTAGTGGGTCTCTTCATGCTCTCTTCTTATGATTCTAGACTATAGAGTAAGAAACCCTTTTAAAATTGAGATACAGGGGAATAAGGAGCCTTATCTATAGTAACTACTTAGATATAATGGGATTTATTATTTTTAATAGAAATTTGGGATGTGCCAGTAAGATCAATGCAATAATTTTATAAAACCATGCTTAAAACCTTGTGATGAAACATAGAAAATGTAATACTACTACATATTTTGGTTTAATGCAATAGATAATCAGAGCTAGGTGAAAAACAAATCCCCCCAAACAAACGACAGGAATTAGCAAATTGTTAGAATTGGAATGGAATTATATGCAATTTAAATCTTTGAAAGACCCTTTAATTGATACTGATGAATGAAAAGTGCTTTATATGTTATTTTGAAAGCTGGAAAATAGATTGTATTTAGACTCCCGGGAAGCAAAATAAAATTGATTTGAGCTAAATTAGGCTGTATACATAGGCAATCTCAAACAAAAAAACCACTGCTGTATACACTGAGAAATTTCAGCTAGTGCTTATCATAGGGAATAGGTCCCTCAAGGAGTACGTGATTCTTGATTTCATAGCTGAAATCATTCTTGATTTCAACAGTTTCATCATTACATTGTTGCTCCTCCAAGTCTTGGCTAATTATTTTTATTTTTTCCACTGTTCTCCTATTTTTAGTTGAAACAAAGATCCATGTAATTTTGTTTCTCTAATATTAATGTGCTGAAATTATGATAATCAATATAACTAAAAGTGTTTAAATCCTGAATGATCCAGAAAGGCTTTATACATATTCTGAATCCACTGAACAACTACCACTAAATACCAGTCTTCAGTCTACTGAGTAGACTAACCTGTGCTTTGCTCTGTTCAGTGTGTATTTAGAAACGAGGAAGGACCAGATTCTTCAGGACTCAAAATGTATATGGTGAGTAGGAATGTTACTTCATTCCCAGCTCTGAGTATAGGACACTTCACAAATTAAATCTCATTCTGGGTTGCCACTCTTTAGGTGGATGGAAGTTTGATCTCAATCAGAAGTTCTTTCCTTTTTTCTGTATAAGTGAAGAGTAGCTTTGTAAGTTGTTCACCACATTCCCAACTATACTACAGGCTGAAACTAGGAGTTGGAATGGGCCTAACAGGTAAAATTTTATTAGGTAAGATTTTTAACAGGTAAGAAACTTGATTTTCACATAGATCTGACACATGCCTCATGAAGATCAAAATATTCAGTATAAAATTTGCTGAAGGAAGGGCTGACCAGTTAGCTCAGTGGTTACGGTGCAGTGTTATAACGCCAAGGTCCAGGGTGTGGATCCCTGTACCAGCCAGCTGCCAAAAAAAAAAAAGAAAAAAGAAAATTTAAAATTTGCTGAAGGAATTAAATATTTTAAAGATTCAAAGTTCTTACTAGACTAAGTAAAAATAGTGAAAAATAAATGTTTAGGATAATAAAATAAAAGCGGTAAAATTCAAAACCAAATGTTAAAGTAATTTTAAGGAGTGTAATTCTGTGACCCTTTTATGGAGTTCATAGGTAAATCACTAAATCTGGTGTACTATGACAGACAGGCCTTAGAGAAATCCAGGTGAGATGTATAGGCAGCTTTGCAGCTACAAATGAGTGAGGTCTGATACCCCTGAACATGGACAGAGAACACTTCTTTTGTAGGTGTATGCATTAGTTTGCTAGGGCTGCCATTAACAAAGTACCACAGACTGGGTGGCTTAAACAATACAATTTTATTTTCTCACAATTCTGGAAGCTAGACATCTACAAACAAGGTGTCAACAGGGTTGGTTTCTTCTGAGGCCTCTCTCCTTGGTTTGCGAATGTCTTCTCCTTGCTTTGTCACATGGTCTTTCCTCTGTGTGTATGTGTCTCAATCTCATCTTCTTAGAAGGACACCAACCATACTGGATTAGTGCCCACCCTAACAACATCATTTTACCTTAATTACCTCTTTAAAGATGCTATCTACAAATACAGCTACATTCTGAGCTACTGGGGGTTACCACTTCAACATATGAATTGTGGAGGGGGACACAATTTGGCCCATAACAGTGGATTTACATATTGTGTGAGAACATTTGTAATAAATCACAACCCCTAAAGTGTAAGAATCTGTTCATGGCTCCCTGTCACACAAATGAAAAAGCAAAACAGTCAGAGGCAAAATGAAAAACTAGGTTTTATCAATTTCAGGAGACTGCCTTTTCTTTGCATAGCTTCAGGACTTTTCTCTGACCCTGATTGGCTCAAGATGGGTTCCTTGTCTTTCTTGCAGCAGTCCCAGGGACCCCTTTGTTCATGCTACAACCCACTCTATTTTCATGAGGTTCTTCATCCTCCAGTCGAATCTGGTAGCAGAGTAGGGTCCAGTCTTCCTGCCTCCCACCATCCTTGCTGCTCCCAGACCAAGTCCATGGGGCCCTTTATTTAGTTGTGGGTTGTAGTATTCAGGCAGGCTGCAGGAGGAGAGGAAAGATCCAGGGTCTGGAGATAGACTGGGTTCTAATCTGGCTGTTATCTACTGCCTATTGGGGACAACACCTGTTTGCAGAGCCATATTGAGGGCTCTATAAAATAATATACTGTACATGAAAATATTGCTATTACAGATACTCAGTTAAGTGGCAGCTATTATTTCAAAGTTTTATTCATAGTAACCATTAAGGGGATTGTGGGGATGGGGTAAGGTGAGGAAATATTTTGTGTGAAAAATTATTGTCATACGAAGTGTATTCATCTCTTTGGATGTGTTTGTCATTGTTTTACTTTCTCTGATATTTCCCCCATTTTATATTCCAAGGTTTTTTGTTTTTAATTTCATCTCTGCTCTCCAATCTTCCAGTCTCTGCAGGCATTAAGCCTGGTTGTTAGTGTTCTGGCAACCAAATGGGTAGTGGTGGTAGAGATTTCACTGTTTGGTATTGTAAGTAGAATTCCACTTATTCCCCTGTTTAGCAGTAGGGCAAACCCATCCTCAGCTTTAACTGGTGAACATTGAGCCCAGTGTCTCTCTAATTCAGTATTTCTAGGGAATAGGCTTCTAATTGGCCAGGGTAGGCAAGAGGCTGTTGAATGTTTGTGGTTGGGTTAGATGTGGGAATTTGGGGGGATCAAAGTGCTTTAATTGCAGGTTTTTGAGCTCTTCCTGTTTACAATATCACCTGCACCCCTACTCTCAGAGCTATTTGATATTACCAATTTCTGAACTCATCAGGGGTTTTGCAGAGCAAACTAACATGGCTCTGGACTTCAGCTCTCTCTGGTCTATTGATAGTTTCTACTTGCTGCCTGCTTATCAGATTCCAAAAATGTGTTCACTTTCTCTCTCCCGTTCTCTTTTCCTTCAGGGTTATATTAGTCTGCTTGGACTGCCATAGCAAAACATCACAGACTGGGTCACTTAAACAGAAATTAATTTTCTCACAGTTCTGAAGGCTAGAAGTCCAAGATCAAGGTGCCGTCAGGGTTGGTTTTGGTAAGGCCTGTTTTCCTGACTTGTAGATAGCCACCTTCTCACTGTGTCCTCATGTGGCCTGTTCTCCTGCCTGTGCAGGAAGAGCAAGATCTCTGGTGTCTCTTCCTCTCCTTATGGGGACATACCAGTCCTATCAGATTAGGGCCCCAAGTATGACCTTATTTAACATTAATTACCTTCCGAAAAGCCCTATCCCCAAATATGGTCACGCTGGGTGTTAGGACTTAAACATATGAATTTTGAGGGGACACAATTCAGTACATAACAAGGGCTTACGCTCTTCAAAATCCTTTACTGTCACTTCAATTGAGTTTTAGAAGGAGCAGTGGAAAAAATGCATGTTTTTAGTCTGCAATGTTTTGACTTGTACCTTCATGAAATCCTTCTACTTATAGTTCACAAATCACTTTGCGATAAAAAATAAAAATCCCGAGGCTTCTACCATTAGACTTTATTTTATTGAGGGTGAGACTCACCTTCTCCTTCTTCCTTGTGAGCCATCTATTTACCCTCCATCTTTTGGTTCTTCTTTTGTAGCTCCTTTACTACAGCAGTTTTCAAGTATGAAGATTCAAATTTAGGTTAAACAGTAAGTGTTCTCTTTGTTCAAGTGGCCATTTTGCAACTACAATATATGCTCAGGTGAAGTTAACCAGGCATTTTAATGATGTAAAAATGACAATATCTTCCTTGAATTCTTAAAGAATTTTTTAATTTTGAAGTTGAGAAGCAAAGGGATTCAGAAGGATGTAACTATAAATCTATTCCTGCTTCTAGTTAATTGAATTTCTTCTGCTTGACATGTTGGACAGAAACCTTTTTTGTGTGGTAGAAAGCAGGATAGCAAACAGATGGCAGACCTTGGGTAACTTATTGTCTTTTTTTTTTTGGCAGCTGGCTGGTACAGGGATCCTATATCCTGAGACCTTGGTGTTATAAGGCTGCACTCTAACCAACTGAGCTAACCTGCCAGCCTCTTAATATCTTAAAGCCTCAGCTTCTTCAACTGAAAGATTGGCATAATAATAAAATACTTGTACACCTCTCAAGATACTTGGGAGGATTCAATAAGATAATGTGCGATACTTAACACAAGGCATTGAGTAACACTGGAGTTCCAGTGGGCATTTGCGAGACAAAAGTAGAGATCACAGAATCCTTTTTGTATCAATTAGGATAAGAGGTTTAAATAAAATAGACATTTATTTCTCTCTGACCTAAAAGCCCAATGGTAGGCAATCTGGCTGATATAGCAGCTCCTTGGTGTTCTGGGATCCAGCCTCCTTCTCGGGTTTAGCTCCAGTTTTCATCAATAGGGTGTGACTCTTGGCTTCTCGATCCAACATACTTGCTGGAGCACCAGCTATCCCACCCACATTCTAAGCAGCAACGTAGAGGTAGTAGCAAAGAAGTTCTGGAGGCTGGAAGTCCAAGATCAGAGTGCCAGCATAGCTGGCTTCTCGATCCAACATACTTGCTGGAGCACCAGCTATCCCACCCACATTCTAAGCAGCAATGTAGAGGTAGTAGCAAAGAAGTTCTGGAGGCTGGAAGTCCAAGATCAGAGTGCCAGCATAGCTGGGTTCTGATGACAATCTGCCAACTTCTCATTTTATTCTCATGTGGTGAAAAGAAAGCTAGCTAGCTCTCTGGCCACTTCTTATTTTATTTTATTTTTTTCCTTTTTGTCTTTTTTCATGACCGGCAACGGATCGCAACCCTCGGTGTTGCTCCCGCACCTTGCTCAGCCAGTGAGCGGCCGGTCTGTATGTGGGATCCGAACCCTCGGCGGGAGCTACAGTGCGCCACCGGGCCGGCCCTCTGGCCACTTCTTATAAGGACTCTAATCCCATTCATGAGGGATCCACCCTTATAACCTAATTACCTCCCAAAGGCCCCACCTCCAAATACCATCACATTGGGATTAGGGATTTAGCATATAAATTTTGGGGGAAAATAAACATTCAAGCCATTGCATCTGGACTATCTGGGAGACAGAAGAGTCAGTGTCAGAGTGATCTAATGTGAGAAAGACTCAACTGGCTATTGCTGGCTTTAAAGATGGAAAGAGGCCACAAGCCAAGGAATATGGGTAGCCTGTAGAAACTGGCAAAGGCAAGGAATAAGATTCTCCCCTAGAGCCTCCAGAAAGGAATACAGCTCTGCCAACACCTTGATTAGCATAGTGGGACTTATGTCTGACTTCCGACCTGTAGAACTGTAAGATAATACATTTGTATTTTTTAAACCACCACGTTTGTCGTAATTTGTTACAGCAGCAATAGGAAAATAATGCACCATCACACCATTGATAGTTTACTTGTGTGACTCTAAACACAGCATGTACACACACAATTTCCTGTACCTGAAATGTCACTAACTTCTAGAATGCCTAACTATTACACCTACTTCTGAAGTTAGATTCTATTAGGATTTTCTAAACTCTGGGTTTCTGCCCATTTCTTTCCTAACATACTATATTTACAATTTCTGTCATAGTACTTATAATCATTAATTTTCCCTCTCTCCCAAGACTGTTGAGCTCCTGGAGGTCAAGACTTTTATTTATTCACAGCACCCCAGTGTATGAATAAATGAAATGAAATGAAGAATAAAGGAAAATAGAATGGTCTAAATGCTTTTTTTTAATTTAGAAGGCTCACATTGTGTGTGTGAGTCTGTACATGTGTATGTACTTGGGTATCTGCGTTTTAGGGCAGAGATATTTTGAGAAATGTTTAAATTTGTTTAATCCTGTAATTCTAATAATCTGCCTCAACCTCCCACCCATCTGGCTGGCAATTCAATCCCTGATTTTACTGGAGCTTTACATACAGGAATTCCAGGTTTCCTTGGGGCAGGAATGTAGATCTGGTCCCAACATCAAGATGATATGCCTTGGGGCCGGCCCGTGGCTCACTCGGTAGAGTGCGGTGCTGATAACACCAAGGCCCCGGGTTCGGATCCCATATAGGGATGGCCGGTTCGCTCACTGGCTGAGCGTGGTGCTGACAACACCAAGTCAAGGGTTAAGATCCCCTTACCGGTCATCTTTAAAAAAAAAAAAAAAAAAGATGATATGCCTTACTTTCAAGATAATTAGTGTCCAGCCTTCACTGTTATCGATGGTATGGAGTGTGGGGTGGGAGGGTATGGGGGTTGTACACAGGCTGGGCCACAGTTTCTTCCAGTTGGGAGGAACCCAGAAGCTTCTGGTCACTTCTCCTAGACTTGGGAAACTATCTTTTTTACACAACAAGCTCTCCTCCTTATTATTTCCCTATTTAATTAGTTAGCTGTTTTGGGACAATTAGGTCATTTCCAGCTTTTTTCTAGTATAAACAATATTCAATATCTCCTTCCATCTGGAGGAGACAAATACAATTCCCTTCTAAAAACCTAGATTTTGCACTTGAGGCAAGGGAATACACAGGCAGTTGAACAAGATACAAATAATATTGCTACAGATTAAATAGGTCTGTGTATTCTCTTGCCTCAAGAGAGTACTTTTTAAAGACAATCCTCATCATGGCTTTTTTTTTTTTTTTTTTTTTTTTTACAAAAATCAGTTTTCATTTTGTTGAGAATATTATTCTTAGGTTGCCCAAGATGGGGAAGGGAAGAGAGGCAAATGCCTTTAAGTAAAAAAAAAGAAGGAGCTTGTATTAGTCCGTTTCTGTTGCTTAAAATAAAATACCTGGAACTAGGTAATTTGTAAGGAAATGAAATTTACTGCTTACAGCTTTAGAGGGTAGAAAATCCAGGGAACACATCTGGTGAGTGTCGTCCTTGGTGGTGGCTTCAGTGACACTGAGTATCCCATTCCAAGATGGCAGAAGCAGAGAGAGAGCTAACCTCAGTTGGCTCCTTTTACATCAGAACCATGTCCATGGCCACCATTAATCTATCACCTCATTTCTTAGTGAATGGATCAACCCATTCATTAGGCATAGTCCTCACATTCCAATCACCTCTTCAAAGCCCCACCTTTCAATTACCATTATAGGATTTCCCACCCTCCCAACAGTCACAATGGAGGTCAAGCTTCTAATACCTAAAACCTGGGGGACACAACTCAATCCTTATCAGAGCCCCAATAATGACATGATGACATTTTTGCCATTCTGTCAAGTATGGGGTTGAGTCAGACTTAATTTGATTTGGTAAAATAAGTAGTTTGACTTTTCATATTTCACAATAGTGTAAGATTCATATCCAAACACAGGTCATTACTTTTCCTTTACAATACCAATTTAAGTAGTTCATAATCTTAGCTAGAATACTTATTTAATTACTTCTCTATTTAATTAGTCAGCTATTTTTGGACAATTAGGTTATTTGCAATTTTTTTTTCTAGTATAAACAACATTGAACATCCTTGTAGCTAAATCCTTGCATAGATGCACAATTATTTCCTTGGAATAAATTCCTGGAAGTGTAATTACTGGTTCAAAGGAATGGGCCAAGTTTTAAAGCTTTTGATATGAGTTGTTAAAGAGTCCACCACAAGTGGCAGAGAGGGCCCTTTTTGGAAGGTTCACCTTGAATAAATAAAAATGGAACCTATATTAGTTTGCTAGGGTTGCCATAACAAAATATCACAAAATGGGTGGCTTAAACAACAGTAATTTATTTTCTCACAGTTCTGGAGGCTGGAGGTGCAAGTACTGGCAGGGTTGGTTCTTCTGAGGCCTCTCTCCCCCTTGGCTTGCAGATGGCTGCCCTCTTGCTACCTCTTTACATGGTCATCCCTTAATGCACTTGCACCCCTGGTGTCTCTTCCTCTTATGAGGACACCAGCCATATTGCATTAGGGCCCCACCCAAAGGCCTCATTTTAACTTAATCACCTCTTTAAAGACCTTATCTTCTTTTTCTACTTTATTGAACATAATTGAAAGACCTTATCTTCAATTACAGTTACTAGAGGTTAGGGCTTCAATAATTGTACATGGATTTGGGGGCGATGGGGGATACACAATTTGGTTCAAAACTTCAAAAAGAATCTCTTGGATGTGATAAGTTTGCCAGAAAAACTCAGAATTGCTGCTTTTTAAAAAAATATAGCTGGTCCTTTCTTCCTCAGTTCATTCTTCTTTTCTTTCTCTCTTTTTCTAGGTATAATTTAGGTGCAGTAAATTTTAGTGTGCAGTTCTATGAGTTGCGTAACCACAACATCCAATTAGGTTTTTGTAATCAAGCTCTCAGGAAGGATGCAAACCAAAGGTTGTCTAAATTTCAGTTATATATAAAATTTTTTTGTTTTGAAAGGCTGAGACACCTGTAAGCAAGTTAAAGCCAAGAAATAAACTAAAAAACTCAGGTAATAATCTAAAAGGTAAAGTAGAAAAAAATTGTTTTCCCCCTTAATGATCTGAGGGGTAGGAAATTAACTGCATCACTTCAGTGTTTATATAACGTTCCCTATTGACTATCCCTACCTTTACCAATCTAATCTCTAAAAAGAATCTAACATCCCAGTCATCTTGCATTTATCCTGGATTTCTCTTTTTTTTTAAAAGATGACCAGGGGCCGGCCCGTGGCTCACTCGGGAGAGTGTGGTGCTGATAACACCAAGGCCGCGGGTGCGGATCCCACATAGGGATGGCTGGTTCGCTCACTGGCTGAGCGTGGTGCTGACAACACCAAGTCAAGGGGTAAGATCCCCTTACCGGTCCTCTTTTTTTTTTTTTAAGGGGATCTTACCCCTTGACTTGGTGTTGTCAGTACCACGATCTCCCAAGTGGGCTAACCGGCCATCCCTATATAGGGATCCGAGCCCTTGTCCTTTGTGTTATCAGCACCACACTCTCCCGAGTGAGCCACGGGCCGGCCCTTATCCTGGATTTCTCTTTTTTTTTAAAAGATGACCAGGGGCCGGCCCGTGGCTCACTCGGGAGAGTGTGGTGCTGATAACACCAAGGCCGCGGGTGCGGATCCCACATAGGGATGGCTGGTTCGCTCACTGGCTGAGCGTGGTGCTGACAACACCAAGTCAAGGGGTAAGATCCCCTTACCGGTCATCTTTTTTTTTTTAAAAAAAAAAAAGATGACCGGTAAGGGGATCTTAACCCTTGACTTGGTGTTGTCAGTACCACGATCTCCCAAGTGAGCTAACCGGCCATCCCTATATAGGGATCCGAGCCCTTGTCCTTTGTGTTATCAGCACCACACTCTCCCAAGTGAGCCACGGGCCGGCCCTTATCCTGGATTTCTTAATGTCTCTCAAACATGCTTGTGTTGTTTTCCATCATCCCTACCCCCTTTTATATGTAAGGTTTATGCCAGACATATGCTTCTATGAAAACTTCCTGGTCAACAGGAATTAACCCCCCAGTGGATCCCCATTTGGGTGATGTGGAATATTATTTTAAAACAATGTAGGAAAAAGCTGTTATTTTAGGCATTTACACTTTAGGTAGAAACATGAGTTATTGTCTTTTCTCTTTTTCTTCAGGAATTCATCTTTTAGTGTTTTAACATTTATAGTCATGTGCTGCATAAAGACATTTCCATCAATGATGGACCACATATACAACAGTGGTCCCATAAGATTATAATCGAACTGAAAAATTCTTATTACCTAGTAATGCCATAGCTGTCCTAATGTCACAGTGCAATGCATTACTCACATAGAACCAATAGGCAATACTGCATAGCCTAAGTGGGTAGTAGAGTGTACCATCTAGGTTTGTGTAAGTACACTATATGATGTTTGCACAATGATGAAGTCACCTAACAATGCACTTCTCAGAACATATCCTTGTTAAGCAACCCATGACTGTATTTGGATGACTTTAAAATATATTTTTTAAAGTCTAATCTCTCATCTGAGCTATAGTCTTGTGCATTCTAGTAAACACTGTCCCATGAATATCCCACTATCACTTCAGACATTTACAACTATGTTCATCATCTCCCTTACGGCTCCAAAACAGTTTCTTTTCTTGGATTTTCTATTTCTATCATGCTGCAATTTTAGGTTTTTAGGTTTCAAACACTTGGTGTCAGGTAATGCTTTTATTTTCTCTTCTTTATAATCAATCAGTTAGCAAATCCTCACATATCTGATTTTTCTTTGTAATAACAGGGTTAATTGCTTCCTACTATCCTCTTTCAGTGGCACTTAAATCACTAACATGCCATATATCATCTTGTTTATTGTCTGCTTCTCCCCACTGGAATGTAAGCTTCATGAGAGCAGAGACTTCAGTCTGTTGTTTATTGCCATATTCCCTGCACCTGGCATAGTATCCATAGATGGATAAATTGAGCACTTACTATGTGCCAGGCACTGTGTTCGTGTTTACACACAGAATCTCACTCAGTCTTTTACCACACTGGGGAGGTGTTTTACTATTCTCATGTTAAGATAATAAAACTGGTTAAATTTTAAAAAGGGTTAAGTGACTTGCCTTAAGTCACACAATTGGATGGTCGCAGGCTAAGTAGTTAGAGTCAGACTATATTTAGTTTGTCCCCAAACCTTAAGCCCATCTACGTGCCTTTGTTATAATATTCGAACTCCTTAATGTAAGATTTAAGACATTCTATAACAGCAAGGACCCTCAACCTACCTTACCTTACTATTATTTATCCAGAATGACCTGCTGCACTCAAACTGGTCCACTCACTGCCCCTTGAGGCTTATCTTTCCTCTGGATTTTGCTCAGGTAAACTCCCTATAGAAATCTTATCTAGCCTTTGACTCCGAGGTTCAGTGCGACTTCCACCTCTTTCCCCAAGTATTCCCGAATACTCCAAGGTACAGTGAGGAATGCCTCTTAAATTCTTCAGTATTTACCACATGATCTTGGAGGCTCTTGGTCATGTAATACTTCATATTAACTATGTCTCACCCCCATGTGTCCTGCTTGGCACACACAGTTTCAATAAATGGAAGCCGTTATAATTTTCTTGCATTCCTACCTGAGTGAGGGTACTTAAGGCAGTTATCAGGGGTGCGTGATCTTTATATATACTGTTCAACTCCCTCGGTCTGATATGAAATGCCTTTAAAAACCTAACATTTTAGTTGAAAGGAAACAACGCATAGGTGACGCAAATTAAATATATAAAACATTCATTAAGGAAAAATGAAAATGTCTGCTGAAGTGTGCGAAGGGAGGAGGGGAGTTGCGGGACGGCTTTATGGATGGCGTGGTTCTCGTGCCTCGTTTGAGTGGTGAAGTGTGAAGCGCTTTTGGCGCCCTGCTCTTTCACATTGCCTCTGGCTCGCTTTTGCGGAGCGCCACGTGTCAAAGTTTTTAACCGCTCGTGGGGCCCACTGTAAACCGTTAATAACCGTCTTCCTGAACCAGGCCTCTGCCCTCCATCTTAGTGCGGAGGGGAGGAGGGGCGGGAACGCCAGGTGTAGCGACCTGGCCAAGACGCTGCGGAGGAATCCAGGCCCCCAACCCCAACAGTCAAGTTTTCAAAAAGCCCGCGCGTGACACCCCAGGCCACATCCGTTGGGAATGGCCGCCAGCGCGCCCCCCTAACCTCCCGCCTCCCCAGGCGAGCACTGAGCCGGAGGAGGCGTTAGTGTGGCAAGCAGGATCCGCTCACAGGGGGCGCCCGGGCAAGCGCGCATCGGGGAGCGCGCCCGACCGGAGGCCGCCGAAAACGGAAGAGGGTTTGAGGGGATCGCGGTGATTGGCTGAACTGACATGTCTCTCAAGGGGCTGGCGCGAACGCCGCTGCGGAGTTGGAAGAGGGGGAAACGAAAGGGGAGGGGGAGAATCACTGGGAACAGCCGCGGGGCTGGGAGGAAGTGAATCGCGGAGGGGTCCTAGAGTAGGGAGGGTCCCTTGTCAGGGTATACTGGTGTGCCCAGGAGCGAAAGCAGGCGGCAGAAGGGTAGGCGGAAGCGGCGCAGGCCGAAGGCTTGAATAGACGGCGGAGGGCGGGCGTCCTTGATCGAGAGCGGCGCTTCGGTGCCGTAGGCGGGACTAAGGAGAGCGAGGCGGGGATTGGTAGGCAGCCTCCGGCTGCCGTACGTCGGCGGTGACGCACGCCTCGGGGAGGGTGCGCGCGCGTTCAGCGGCCTCTTTGTGTGGTGCACAGATAGGGGAGCGGAGGTGGCGGCGGCGGCGGCCTTGGTTGCCTTCCAGTCTCCTCGGCTCGCCCTCTAGCCGGCACCTCTTCCCTTCCCTCCCCCTTCCTCTTTTCCTTCCTTCCCTCCCCTTCCCTTCTTCCCTTCCCCGTCGGTGACCGGCGGTGGCGGCTCCAGCAGCAGCTGGGCCCAAGCTGTGAAGGCAGGCCTTAGCTAACGATAACGGCGACGGCGAAACCTCGGAGCTCCCAGGGCGGGGGGAAGGCCCGAGCCGTGGAGATGGAGAATTCCCAGTTGTGTAAGCTGTTTATTGGCGGCCTCAACGTGCAGACGAGTGAGTCGGGCCTGCGCGGCCACTTTGAGGCCTTTGGGACTCTGACGGACTGCGTGGTGGTGGTGAACCCCCAGACCAAGCGCTCCCGTTGCTTCGGTTTCGTGACCTACTCCAATGTGGAGGAGGCCGATGCCGCCATGGCCGCCTCGCCCCATGCGGTGGACGGCAATACGGTGGAGCTGAAGCGGGCGGTGTCCCGAGAGGATTCGGCGCGGCCCGGTGCCCACGCCAAGGTTAAGAAGCTCTTTGTCGGAGGCCTTAAGGGAGACGTGGCCGAGGGCGACTTGATCGAGCACTTCTCGCAGTTTGGCACCGTGGAAAAGGCCGAGATTATTGCCGACAAGCAGTCCGGCAAGAAGCGTGGCTTCGGCTTCGTGTATTTTCAGAATCACGACGCGGCAGACAAGGCCGCGGTGGTCAAGTTCCATCCGATCCAGGGCCATCGTGTGGAGGTGAAGAAGGCCGTCCCCAAGGAGGATATCCACTCCGGCGGGGGTGGAGGCGGCTCCCGGTCCTCCCGGGGCGGCCGGGGCGGCCGGGGCCGCGGCGGTGGTCGAGATCAGAATGGCCTGTCCAAGGGCGGCGGCGGCGGCGGTTACAACAGCTACGGTGGTTACGGCGGCGGCGGCGGCGGCTACAATGCCTACGGAGGAGGCGGAGGCGGTTCGTCCTACGGTGGGAGCGACTACGGTAACGGCTTCGGTGGCTTCGGCAGCTACAGCCAGCACCAGTCCTCCTACGGGCCTATGAAGAGCGGCGGCGGCGGCGGCGGCGGAGGCGGCAGCAGTTGGGGAGGTCGCAGTAACAGTGGACCTTACAGAGGCGGCTATGGCGGTGGGGGTGGCTATGGAGGCAGCTCCTTCTAAAAAAAAAAAAAAAATGTCTGGGAGTGGCTATAGGGGTAGCTGTTTTCAACAACCCAAGTGGGGTCAACTCCTAAGTCCCTTTCCCCTCCCACCACCTTCCCTATTTTGCCCTTCGGGGAGCCGCATCTGAGGCTGCTTACCCTTGGGGGGGGGGGTCCGCTATTTGCCTGCCTCCTCTCTTGTCTCTCTCTGAAGATGGACTCGGCCCCACATACACATTTTTGTGTTACAGTCATTGATGGACTCTATTTTTTTATTATTACTTGGACTTTGGTCGTTTTTATACTAGCAAAATGTCTTGTTTTAATTTGTGTTTTTTTTTGGGGGGGGGAGGGAGTGAACTTGCTGATTCTGTAGCAAAACCTGGGCGGGGGTTGGGGCGGGGGGTAGTTTACTTTGTTGTAAGAAATTGATACCTGCCTACAGCGTTTTCTATGAAATCTACTTGGATCCCATGCCTGAAATTTGGAAGCATATGTACAAAAATCATTTTTACGTTTTATTTTTAATAAATCATTGTGTTTGACCGTATATGTCTAACATTTTTTTCTAGGATCCATTCCGTACCATTTTAAGGGATATTAGTTTAAGATTTTTCTTGTTAATTCTTAGTTCTTGATATGTACTTAGAGAAACTTTTAAGAGGTCATGTGGTTTATTTTTATTTTTTCTTGCTTCCCTGCTAGTGGGGTGTTAAATTTTATCCCTTACAGGCAAAACTTTTAAAGTGGTGGATGTGGCTTTTAAAAATCTTTTAAGTTTTTGTGCATCCATCTCTTATACTAAACGATTTGCTTATCATCTTGACATGGTTGGTCACTTTCTATGAGAATTTACTTCAAAGTATGTACTGTGTAGTTCTGAAGAAATAGTTTGTGTTAAGCATGTGTTTTCATTCGTATAAACTGTTTAAAATTTTTCAGATGGCCTAGTTTCATCCCTCTTATTGGTTTGTCTGTAATGAATGGTTAGAAATAAGGGTTATGTTTTACCCTCAAACTAAATGCATTTTTGTAATTTCAGAGCAGGTTTAAACGGTTTTTTCCTATAGCCGAACTGTCGTCCTCATGGAAATGCTTTTCCCAAACTTTGTAGCACCATCTACTGGCAGGATGGCAGTGTAGCTGCAAAACAATTTGTTAAAAAACTTGTTCAGGACAGTTGCATCAGATTTAGAAGTTTTGCCATCAAAAATCTGTGCAGACTTGGAAGTTACACCTTTACTTGTAACTGAGATGGGCTTTACAGGAATATATATTTCATACCATAATTGCCCTTTCTACATGAGATTTGAAAATGTAAACTGCTGTGCATAGCTTGGGCGATAGCCCCAAATTGCTATGACAACTGACGAACCAGCTACGCGTACTGGTATCTTTAGGTGCAAGTTGTAAAGCAAAATATCTGTGTTCTGCTTGGTTAACAAATGTATATTTGTAGCCCTTTCATGCAATAGAATTCAAGTTGTTGTTTATTAAAAAAAAACTGATAATAGGAGAAAATTGCCTTCCTGGATAGAAATATAGAATAGCAACGTTTATGGATATAACAAAATAAAGAATTCAATTCTTTACATGATTGAGTGAGAGTATGTATAATCTGGTGGGTGGGTTCAGAGTACCCATTAATCTACTATACTTGATTTAATGTTACAATAAAATATTTGACTTAAATCTTGCAGTTGAAAGTTCAAAGCTATACTAAGAAGTTTTCTGAAAGGAAAATTATTGGGTTTTGAAAGAATATTTTAATATTGACCCACATTTTTTAGTTCTTGTCAATGTATAATTCCTAAGGTCTTTCTTTACAAAATCTATTCCTAATTGCCTGGCTCTACTTTTAAGGAGATGTGAAAAAAGGTCAACGTTGCTAGGCTAAATTATGGATGCTCAGTAGTAACTGACAGATGATAGTTGATGCTTGGTACAAATACTTAAATATACCTCTATGACAAATGGGGTAGATGTTTTCGAACAGTGAAGTAATAAACACATAGTCAAATCCTTTGCTTTCAGGTAGTTCTATAGTTTCTTTACATTTCAGTTTCAATTTTTGCTTTTAGTGAGACACCTCGTACTACGTGTGGGCTACTTCATTAGGTAATTTGGTCCAGCCTTTTGGGGGCCTTTAGGATACAGAAAATGATTTGCTTATTTTTTTGTTATAATTTTTAAGTGTTACTTGAATTTTACTGAGTTTTGGTGAAAAGATCTATTTCTTCTGGGTCAATTGGAATAGTCCCTCTTTTGGAGGGTTTTCAGTCTAAAAAGGTTATAGTCATTTTGTGTTCCCAACATAGTGACTTGTAAAAAGTTGGCAAACGAATTATGTGAAAGGATGTCTTGTTAATTGGAAAAGCAACCTTCTGTTTATGGTATATTAACCCTTCATTGTCATGTGTCTACCCTTAAAAATTTCTCTAATCTGGACTGGTATGTATTGAAGGAAAAAGCATGGTATGGTGATAATTAGTCTTTCCTGGGTTCCTCTTGTCAGTTTTTATGCAAACATTTTTGGCATGTGAGATTTCTAGCAGGGAAGGGCAGCTGGTTGTGTGTTTTGTCTCTTATGAGAATTACCTGACCATGGGGGGAGGTGGTATAGAACCTAGTCATTACTGAGTACATCGTGCCATGCTTCAATCTAATTTGACAAATTAGCAAAACAAAAATGAACTATCTTTTGTCTCCTATAATGTGAAAATCTTTTGCAGTTACAATACTTTTTTTTTAGTGTGAATTCAGTAGTAATTATTAGTTGAAAGTGGTTTGGGCCGGCCCGGTGGCGCACTGCGCTAGTGCGCTGCTTGGGAAGCGCGGAGGCGCTCCCGCCGCGGGTTCAGATCCCACATGCAGACCGGTTCCCGCTCACTGGCTGAGCGATTTTGTCTCTTATGAGAATTACCTGACCATGGGGGGAGGTGGTATAGAACCTAGTCATTACTGAGTACATCGTGCCATGCTTCAATCTAATTTGACAAATTAGCAAAACAAAAATGAACTATCTTTTGTCTCCTATAATGTGAAAATCTTTTGCAGTTACAATACTTTTTTTTTAGTGTGAATTCAGTAGTAATTATTAGTTGAAAGTGGTTTGAAAGGTCTTTACAGATGATAGTAATTTCAAATCTGATAAAAAGCTTGCAAATGGTTAAGGTTCACAGTAGTAGCTATTATATCAGAATTAATATACCAATTGTTTCTTCATAACTTAGTGACTTGGGACATTTCCTGTTCAATTCAGAATGAATTTTTGTTTTTGTATCTTATGATTGCTTACTTCAGGACCAGAAGTAACTGTCAATGATTTGTAGGCTTATTTACCTTTTAAGTGTGCTTAAGTTTCTCAGATTTGAGAATTTGCATTTTACGTTAAATTTTATATGTCTGCATCTTTGCTGATTGAAAGTGGGCATTTGGATATTGGATTGATTTGAGCAGAACTGCATCTGGACAGTGGATGGATTTTACCCCAACAGACATTTGCACTTAGGGTAAGTCTCTTCCATTTTAACCAACCTGTTGAATCAGTGTTAGAGTTTGATCATTGGGAAAATTTCTTCCTCTCAGCCCTGTTTTGACCTTTTGAAACAGGGTGACAAAGACTGTTTGTAAACTAGGGTAGAAGAACAATGCTTTTTCTTTAGTTTCTTATTGCAGATTACTTTGATGTACTTTTTCTCATGCTTCCTTTTAAAAGTGAAAACACGTAAAATTTTTTCCAATAAAAAGTCCCTTGAAAGAGTAGATAAAGCCTAAGAAACATAATTTCTACTGTATGTTACTTTCAAAATTATGATATTGTGTAACAGTTGTATTTCAAGTCACCAAAATATTAGTATTACTACTAGGAAGTACAAAGTACAAAAATCTTACTGATTCTTCTTGGGGCTGTTGTATTTTTTAAAATAATTTTATTAGAATTAAACAGTAATTGCTTGTTAACCAGACTAAACAAAAAGTAAGTAAAAATCCTACCAATATGAGCAAAACCCTCTTCTCAGGTAAATCACTGTTGATAGGTGTATGTCCAGCTAGATCTTTTTTGTAAGCACCTACATTACTTTTTAAAAATGGAATTAACATCGTTTTGCAGTTTATATGTATATCATGAGCATTTCGTGTATCAAGACAAGTAGATCTATCTCATTCTTGTTAATGTCTGTAAAATGTCCCATAGGTTAGCTGTATCATAATTTAAGACATTCCTCTGTTGATGGACTTGAGGTTTCTTCCATTTCTTACTGTTAAAAATGAAGTTTTGATTATCCTTGTCAATACATTCTTGCTCATTCAAATATACACTTCTTAGTTGATCAGATAGCTACTCAGAATTAAATGTGTTAGATGATGAGAATGCAGCAATTCTCTGGTATCACAGGTATGGGGGCACTTCAAAGAGTTTGTGAAAAAATAGAATTAAAAGATAATATGAATCCATGAACTTTTTGAAAACTCCTTGTATTTTTCAGTTCTCAGTTTATACACAAAGGTACACACTCATTTGCAGCTTTTTTAAAGCCTTAGGGTAAGTTCAACTAAAACATTTTACTGAAAAATTTCAAGGCTAGATTATATATGATAAAACAGTATTAATGGCCTATGAAGACCATTGTATTGCTGTCCTCCCGTTTTGTTTTCTGTGGTAGTTTACTGTAGGAATATTTGCCAGTTTTTCCATATGATGTCCACATTTATCACTTGAGAAATTTCCTTACTGTCTGAAGAAATAATAAGAAAACTACCATTTATTGTTATGTGCCTCACACTAGGATAGGTACTTTATATGCATCATTGTATTTATTTTAGTCCTCAGTACTATAAGGAGATCCTATTATCTCCATTTTGCATATTAGCTACAGTCTTATAACTTAATTTGCCTAATTACTGAGAACAAGAGATAGGGATCTTTTAGCTTATTTTTAGAAGTTGTATTGTAAAGTAAAAAGAAAAATGCTTCTCCCCTTTGTTTACTCCCAGTGCCCAGAGATAATGTTTGTCGTCTTCTTGATCTTATTTACATGGGTAAATAATATATATGTATAATATATAAAAACATTCTTTTTTAGAACAAAAATAGGATCATGATATATGTATGTATATATGTGTGCATAAATATGTATTTTAACATCAAAGACATCTTTCTATATACCTGTACATATAGCTTTATCATATAACTGTGGTACTTAGTATAAATGCATCATAATTTATTGATTAGCATGTTTCCAATTTTTCCTCACCTTATAATTTAAATCTCCTTTTGCAGGGTTTGTGTTGCTATTACAACATTGAAGAGGAAAAAGAAAGTACAGTAGCTTTGCTGAAGCCATTCGTTACATTGGTGTTCGGAGAGTTCTCTAGGAAATCTCATAGCCCTGCAAAGAATTGTGTTGATATTGTACAGTCTTAAATTTTGATTTTGCTTTATCATTCTCCCCCCTGCCTCCAAATTTTGTGGGTTTTTTTTTTTTTAAATGAGAAAGACTTGATTAAGAAATATGTAACTTGTCTCCATTAGAAACAAGCCTTAGTGCCCTGATTTTCTGAAGGGATGATACATTGAGGTCTGGGATTACTTTATATCAATAAATATACTGTTTATTGTTCTTTTCTATTTTATATTATGCAAAACTAACTTGTAGCATGACATTTCAGTTGTTTGTTCATAGAGGCTTTTCAGTACAGAAATTGCCTTTAATTGAATTTTAAATCATTTACTAAATACTTTCCCAAGAAGTTCTTGAGAAAGAAGAGAAAATAACAGACTGGAAAGGGTATTCTGGGAGATGTTTGCTCTGGATCAGAGGTGGGCAATACCCCAAATCTGAATTTTCAGTTGAATTGTAGAGTCACGTCTTGCTTTTAACCTTGGGAAGTCAACTTAGTTTTATTTGGATTTCATTTTCCTATGGTGTGATGACCATATAATCACTTTGCTCTTTTCCAATTTGATATTGTTGTTCTTCGGTCACGTTTGGTAATTATTCAGTAACAACCTTCAAGAGGAACCCTTAGATTAGTTCTTATAACTAATTGAACAAAAATTTATTGGGCATTACTTAGCTAAATAAGGACTAAACCCTGTTCTCATAGTACTTACAGTTTCTTTTGGGTGTTGGGAATTTAAACAATTATGATAAGAGTATAGGCATTTTAGTCAGATAGATATATATGTGAACAGTAGTGACTTTCTGTGTGGGTCAGAGAAAATGTTACAGAAGAGATATTAGGACTAGCGTCAACATTTGAACTAGGCAAAGGGCATTCCATAGTTTATGCCGAAATGCAGAGCATGATGTATTGGGTTCCTTACATTTTTTTTTCCTTAGGTTACTAGACCGCAAAGACCTTAAAACATATCATTCATTTTTATTTTATATTGTGATTCATGATTTTTGCTAAGTATTAAAACCAGCTTATGGGAGGCAGAACAATTCAATGACAGAAATAATCAATTGAGATATTAAATGAGAAATTATAATCACTGTATATTAATGAGTCCAGAAGGAATAATTCATATTTTGGAGACCCTCTTTTTTAAGCTACAGTTAGTGGTATGCTTGCCATTCTTACATTTTCTCCCTATCATGTCATCCCCATCTTTGGATTTAGCTGATTTTAAAATATAATTTTATTATAAAATAATTTTGCAGTAATTAAATGAGTTTCTGATGAAAAAGAAACTGAATTTGCTATAATTGAACAGTTCTATATGCCTAAATCTCATTTCTTTTGGGGGGTGGGTGGCGGCTAGCTGGTATGGGGAACTGAACCCTTGACCTTGGTGTTACAAGGTTATGCTCTGACTAACAGATAACTGGCCATCCCTTGAATTTCATTTTAAATATAAAGTTAGCAGTTGTATAATTATGGAGAGGCAGGATTGCTTTGGAAAATAATAAGTAGGCGTGAATTATTAGCCTCAAATTGAATGTGAGTTTAGCCCAATGTGGGTGTTCTTGATGCTTAAACTTAATCTCTTATTAAGTATACTGTGTGGAAGTATTGTATTTGGGAAATAGAATTTATTGCTCATTCCAAAGAGAGGCACAGAGCTGGTTTGGGAAACGTAGTCTTTGACTTTGGAAGCTGCTTTTGGATGAACTTCATACTCTCCCTAAAAGAGAATTTAAATGCTATAAGATAAAACATTTATTTAAAAAAGGGGCTAATTGAGAGCTGCTATTTAAAAGGGGAATTCCAACTAGGAAGGGTAGAAAAGGCAATTGAGACTCTATCGTATCTACTTTTCCTACCCATATTTCTGCTTTTTGAAGCTAGATGATTTGAATCTTCAGAGATGGAAAGGATTCAGGAAGATGCCTTTCCAGGCATTTCTTAACTGTGTACTCCCTTCTCTACCCAGCCAGATGTTCTTTGGCTCCTCTCATTCTTTTACTACTTTGTATGGTTTACTTAAAAAAAAAAAGTTAAAGAAAAAGTGAGTGTCATTATTTCCTGCTTTAAATTCTTTTGTGTAAACTTGTGCCATGTAAACAGTATGTTTATTTCCCAGTGTTTACTATCAATTTTATCAGGTGTTTATTGAGCAAAACTCTTTTAGGATCTGGAGATATATAGCAGTGAGGCAAACATACTTTGCAGATAATGTAGCTGAAGTTGATCTCAGAAAGGTTAAGTAACTTCCCCAAGGCCACCCAGCTAGCTGGTGAAATGCCAGAGCTGGGAGTTGAATCCAAGTCTGACCTATTCCAGTGGTTGTAACTTTTTCCACCAACCTTTATTGGCTTCCAAATAACAAGTAGCTAATTTGTACTAAGACAGTACTAAGGAAAAAAAAGTTGTGAGAAATAAATTGGGAAAAGTTAAGTTGGAACCATGTCACTGAGGTCGTTTGAGTTGTAGGTTTAGGAGTTTGAATTTTATCTGGTGGCCGGTGGAAGTCATTAAAGGTTTTTGAGCAATGATAGTGGTAGTGAAACTAATTCAGAAGCATTAGTTTAGTAGCATTGAGTAAAATAGAGGGCAGTGGGGGTGGTAAGCCTGCGAAGACACCTGATGTTAATTAGGTAAGAGAATGAGGACATGAGCCAAGAGGTAGCATTGGAAATAGACTGAAAGGGAGTTTGAGGAAAGTTGTGAAAATACAGTTGGTAAATTATCGGCTTTGTGGGGAGTGAGGAAGAGTAGTATCAATTACTGTGAGTGGTTGGTGAGACCACTGGGAATAGGAAGAAGAGATTTTGAAGGGAGGTTTGGACAATGAGTCGAAGATGCTGGTAGCACATCAAAGCATTGTGTCTCTTGTGTATAGCTATACAAATCAGTCACTGCTGGGTGGGTATTCTTTTTTTGCCCTTCCTGATTCACCCTCCATCTTTCTCTCCCTTGCTCTGTGTTCCTGGCAGGTTGACTCCAAGAGAGCTGCATACTCTCTTCTCTGGCTTCATTGATGTTGGGTTTAGATAGTGGGAGAAACCCGGAGGATATCTGGAGGGTGAGAGAAAGGTGAGGTCAGGATATTTGTTCTTCCTCTTTGCCAAATACACATACTCAGCGATAGGTTATTAGTGGCCACAGCCCTGGTCTGATGACCCTCCTACTGCTCTAGGTTTTCTCTGGCTTCTGGTAACCACTGTCTCCTTGTTACTTCAGGCTTCTTAGCCCTAAGGGAGTTCATCAAACCTTGATTTCCCTTAGCTGTGCCCACACCTTTGTAAATAGTTTATTAAAATTCTTCAATGACTCTGAATGTACCATTTGTTGTCATCTCTTTGGTGAAACTTGTTTAATCCTTTCCAGATTTTCTAATGACTCAATCTCCTGTGCACCACCAAACTTGAAGACCTGGCTACCTGCGTTAGGTTACTATCCTCACCTGCCATGAGTTTTCCCTCATCGGAAATTGAATGTTTTTCTGCTTCCTACTACGTCAGGTTAAAATTGATTACTCTCTGCTGGATGATCTGCTGGAAATACAGCAGAGAACAAAGAGACAAAAAATCCCTGCCCTCATAGAGTTTATATTTTAGTGGGGAGAGACAGACAATAAAACCGTAAATTATTATAGTGTGTTAGAAGATGATGAATGGTATGGAGAACTAAGTAGGGTAAGCAGTGAGGAGTGTTGTAGGGCAGGATATTTGTGAGGATAGTGCAATCTGACAGGGTGGTATGGGTAAGTCTGTCCGAGAAGTGACATTTGAGCAAAGACTTGAAGGAAACATGGGAGTAAGCAATATAGATATTCAGGGGAAGAGCATTCCAGGTAAAGGGTTAGGAAGAGCAAAAACCCTGAGGCAGGATTATGCCTGGCCTCTTTGAAGAAAAGCAAGTTGTTCAGGGGTGGCTGGAGCTGACAGAAGAGGAGGAAAGGAGTAATTGATGAGGTGAGAGGGGCCTGATCATGTAGGGATTTGTAGGCTGTTGTGAGGATTTGGGCTTTTACTAAATGGTAAGCCATTTCAGGGTTTTGAGCAGAGTGTCATGATCTGATTTGAATTTTAAAAGATTCTGGCTTTCCCTTTTTAAAAATTTTGATTCTTTTGGTACAGCTGCTTTCAATGAGGGTTTATGAGGAAAGCAATCGGAACTACTTGTATTAAGGTATAAAAGACCCACAATCTCTTTAATTCTGCCATAGGTTATTTTTGGGTTAAAGGAAAAAAAAAAAAAAAAATATATATATATATATATATATATATATTTACTGACTGGTAACGGGATCGCAACCCTCAGTGTCACGCCCGTACCGGGGACCGGCAATGGGATTGCAACCCTCGGTGTTGCGCCTGCACCGCGCTCAGCCAGTGAGCGGGAACTGGTCTCTACATGGGATCCGAACCCTTGGCGGGAGTGCCACCGCGCTCCCAAGTGGCGCACTCTCCAGTGCGCCACCGGGCCGGCCCATAGGTTTATATTTTGTGTGTTGTGGGTTTTTTTTTTTTTTTGGTCTTTTTCCGTGTCCGGCAACGGATTGCAACCCTCAGTGTTGCCCCCGTACCGGACCGGGGACCGGCAACGGGATCGCAGCCCTTGGTGCTGCTCCCGCGCCTCGCTCAGCCAGTGAGCGGGAACCGGTCTGTAGGTGGGATCCGAACCCTCGGGCGGGAGCGCCACCGCGCTTCCCAAGCGGCGCACTTATCCAGTGCGCCACCGGGCCGGCCCGTGTTGTGGGTTTTAAAAAATTTTTTTTTCCAGAGATTGTTGGGAAAATATAGGAAAATGATCAGGGCCTCTCAGATGTTCCAAATCTTGCCGAGCATTTGATGTAAATAGGCATGTGCGCTCAGGTGTTCCTTGGTTATTGTCTAATGTAGTTGCGCGTGTGCACCCAGGTGTCCTGGGTAATGACTTAAGTATAAAGGACAGTGGCTCTGATCCACAGTGCCTCCCACTCCTGGGATGCTCCCGGCACAGGGGCGGGGCATGGGGAGGCCACTACTGCTGCTGGAGGCTGCTGCTGCTGCTGGTGACCCCGGGACCTTCCGCAAGGCCACCACCACTGCCAGCAGATATTCAGTGAGACGTAGTTGATTGAATTATTAGAATGCCATCGTATGAAGATAGAGATTTACCAGAGTGTTTGAGCATACTTGCACACGGGTTTTACGTTACATATTATATTATTGTGCCTGCCTCAATTTTCTGTACCTGCTAGATGTGCTGACCTGACCTCACCCACATATATATCACTGTATTCTTGACTTGGGGGTTATATATCATCTGTATTTTATCTTTTATGTAAGACAGCCCAGTTTTCTTTGTACCCAGAAAGGAAAGAACTGGAGAGATGAGGCAGGGGCAGCAGATAGAAGACAGGATCAAGTACAATTTAAAGTTGTATGTACCTATGGAAAAGTTGTAAGTAAGAACTAATGCTCATTCTTGAATAGCATGTCTGGGAAGAAAGCTGATTTTTTTCCTTCCTAAACCACCGGTGTAATTGGTTCACTTTTGTTGTGAAGAGATGTACATGTTTACCAGCAGAGGGCACCAGTTGTGGGATGCATATTCGGGAGAGGAAGAAATTCTTAGGAAGACCCTGAGAGACTGATGAGTGTTTGCAATGTACTAGTCTGTGTGAAGGACCCTATTTGCTGCTATAGCTGGTCTGGCTTTTCTTTAACTCCAGTGCTCCTCTAGCTTTCCCCAAGAGCAGTGTTTGGTTAGGCCTGATTGGTAAGGTAGGCAACCAGAAGAATCCTGGTGGAACGACTTTATTTTAGTAGGTGTTTGGAAGCCTTGGATACCAGTTGATATGTTCTGTCTTTAGGGGTTCAAATGCTGTTGTTCCTCTTCCAGAGGTGAGGTGGAAAGGGCATTAGGCCAGGCAACTGAGGGTCTGGTTCCACACCCAGCTTGGCCTTGGGTGGTCTTGAGCCAGTTGCTTTCTCTGTTTCAATTGTCTTATCTCTAAAATGGTAATAAGTGATAAGATAGGGGTAGTACCAGCCCTATGCAGTAGTAATAGTGAGCTCTGATGTCAGGCAGACCTGGGTTCAAATTCCATTTTTGCCATTTACTACCTATGGGGCCTTGGCCAAGTTATTGAACTCTCAGAACCTCAGTTCCCTCATATTTAAAATGGAGATAATAGTCCCCTGTTACAGAGTTGTGAGGATTAAATGAGAGGGGTACATGTGAAGTGGAGTACAAGGTCTAACCCAGAGTAAATATTCAAGGAATGGGAGTGGTATTTGGGGGATATTATCTTGAGTCCAAGAAGATGATGGATAGGAAACACTTTGTAAGTTTAAAAGTGCTACACAAATGCTACGGGCAGTTGTACTCTTGAATCTACTCAGGGCATGGATTCTTCTGCCTTCAGAGGAAGAATCCTGAGAGGAGCTGGGCATTCCTGTGGATAAGGTGCTGTTCTATTTACCGTTTGACATTTTTGGTCCTCAAGTTTCTTTTCAGTTTCTGCCTAGGGAGAGTCCACCTAGCAAATGGTCCATAATCTGAGGGGTGAAGTTTTTGTGATACAGGTGTGGGTGGGCTTTAATTTAGCTGTGGTCTTGTCTAGTTTTTGCTGACCCATTGGTAATAGAGACCACTGTAGATGTGATTATGGCTTCTGGAAAGGCTTACCCTGGCTACCTTTCTGGATTCCAGGACCAAGGGCTCATGGAGCTATAGTTTGGTAGCATTAGTATAGACAAAGTAATAGCTGCTAATGGTTACTGAGTGCTTATTACAGGCCATTTTATGCTTTACATACTTTCATATTCAAACCTAACAATCTTTGGAGGTAGGTAGTATTATTATCCCCTTTTTTACAGAGGAGAAAATTAAGGCTTTTAGCTTGCCTAGGGTCATGTTTCTGGTAAGTTCATTTGGACCCTGATCTGTCTGATTCTAATGGTCTGGGCTCTTTTCATTGTTCTAAGTGATCTTTGCATCTAGTTGTACATTGGAGTCACCTATGAAGTTCATTAAAATTCCTGCCCTTCAGGCCCTGATTCTATAGATGTGAAGTGGAGACTGACCCTACAGTGTTCTTTCATTTTTACAGATTTATTGAGGTATAATTTACATAAAACAAAATTAAAATTTACCTATGTTTTAGAAGTTTTTTTTTTTTTTTCCTTTTTGTCTTTTTTCGTGACTGGTGATGGGATCGCAACCCTCGGTGTCGTGCACGCACTGCGTTCAACCAGTGAGCGGACCAGTCTCTATATGGAATCCGAACCTTTGGCGGGAGTGCTACCGTGCTCCCAAGCGCCGCACTCTACCAAGTGCGCCACCGGGCCGGCCCAGAAGTTTTTTGTTTTTAATCGACACAATGATTGTACACATAGTGATTTATGGGGTACAAAATTTATCCATTTTAAGTGTATAGTTTGACGAAACAAGATAGTGTATGCTGTTGTGTAAAAGTATCACCACAGTCAAGATATGGAACATTTCCACAACCCTAAAAAATTTCCTCATGCCTTTTGGTTCCCTGACACGTACAATTTTAACCAGTTGGGCAGATGGTTCTGATGCACAGCTAGATATGGGGACCATTGTACTGTGTTATGGTGCCTGCAAAATGTGAGAAACTGAAGTCCTGGAGAAGGAGGGTAAAAGTGAGAAAAGAAGAAAAAGGGCATTTAAAAGGAAGAATGATTGGCCTGGTTGTCTCTGGATAGACTATTCTGTACTCACTCCATGTCCAGAGGTGGAATATGGAAAGGAGAACTTTCTAGACCAAACACAGCTTAAAAAAAACAAAGTTTCTCTTCCCAACATGCTTTCTTCCTAAGCCACTTAAGAGCTGAAGGATTCTGAACAAAGTTGGTGTAGATACCTGGCTAAATTGCTTTGGGGTGGAGATGTGGGACCAATAGGTACTGTTGATAAGCTGTGGAAGAAGCCTGGGGTATGGGAAGGAAGGCTGGAAAGGGGTGGGGTAAGACACTATTGCTTGACAATTCAAGGATTAGACCTTTTCCTCCAGGAAGACACCACTTTGGTTCCTTTGACTGTCTTCTTCTGCAAGAATCCAATAGCTACACTCCTTAATCTGAAGTCTAGTCAGAAAATTAACCTAGAGCAAACAAACTATGGCCCAGAGAACATTTTTTTTTTTTTAAGGGGCTCTTAACCCTTGACTTGGTGTTGTCAGCACCATTCTCTCCCAAGTGAGCCAACTGGCCATCCCTATATAGGGATCCGAACCTGTGGCCTTGGTGTTATCAGCACCACATTCTCCCACGTGAGACATGGGCCGGCCCTTCCAGAGAACATTTGGATAATAAGGTAGAAACTGTAAAATGTAGTTTTGAAACTGGAGAAGATTGGGGTAGGAACTTTGCACCAGGAGTCCGGAGACTTTGATTCTTGGCTCAGCTCTGCTCCTGATTTTGCTAGATGAACTTTCTTTATTAGATGGCCTTTTCTGAATGTTCTGTATTCTAGCTACCTCTCATGAGTAGTGAATGGTGAATAAAGTGTGAGGTGGTGGTAGTATAGTTTCCACCCATACATTTAGTGACATTGTTTAGCATGGCAAAATATGCTCAGCCATTAAGTATTTCCTTTTTCGATCTTTTTCTTTCTCTCTTGTTTGTTAGATGTGGCATCTTCCCCCTCTTCTGTATGGTAAAGATGTGAATGAAGGCATGTACAAAGGAGGAGTCATCTCATTCTTATGTACCTTTTATGAATCACCCAGTTCTCTTCCTGGTAGATGTCTGCATCCTGGCACGGATTCTGGGATTCAGTTTCCTTATTTATGATGCTCAGCTTCTTGTGGTCCCTGTGATTGACCTCAAGAGGAAATATCTGGAACAGAGCCACGAGGCTGATTAGAGGAGGAAGGGACGTAGAGCGAAAGAGATATGGGGAGTATTGTGAAAGGAAGAAGTGAAGATACAGGACTGCAGGGTGTAAATAAAATTACCCAGGCCTCTTTTCACTTGAGAAAGAGTGAGTTTGGGTAATGGCCTCATCTAAGAGGACGCTGAGGTGTCAGGGGAGATAATCTTTGAGAATAACACCCTAGCCAGTTTGAGTTCAGGAGGCCATATAAAATTTCAGTTACTTTTGATTTCTATTACCTCAGTGTTCCTCCCTCCCCTCTATGTTAACAGGACAAAATTATAAACAATAATAATAGATTTACTGAGCGTCTCTCATACTTTCACATATGCTATGCTATCCTCCCTGAAGCCCCCTATAAAACATTAGACCCCAGTAAATATTTCTTCTTAAACACACAGATCACTCTGAGAAGAAAATGGAACATTTAAAACATTTTTAGGATCATGCGATTTTAGAGCTGAAAGGGACTCTAGAGATTGTCTGGTCTGACCCTATCTAGAACATGAAGTCCAGAGTGGGGAAAAGACTAGCTGAAAGTCACTCAGCCAGCGAGTGCTAGTGTGGATCCTGAAAAGCTCAGGTGTAACACTGATGGGTCCTAGAATAGAGAGATCTTTCTGAGGTATTGGGGAAGCTTCTGAACCAGTTTCTGTGGCTTATTGCTCCAACTACCTCTAAGCCTCTGGTTGTGGCTAGGAGACATGTACTGGTCCCCTGCCTTCCACAAGATTATGTTTTACTTTAGGAGACAAGATGCATAAGTAATGAATTACCCACGACAGTATATTAGGTGTGAGATGAGCAGTAAGGACGATACATTTTGTAGCTATCGTGGAGGTGATTGGCTGCTGTTGGTGTGATTAGAGGTTTTATGAAGACATGGGATTTGACTGATCTCCCAGAAAGACTATAGAACTGGGATAGGAGAAGGCATTCCAGGCAGGGAGAGTTAAATTAGTCTAAATTGAAGCTCAGCAGCTGGAAATTACAGGGTGTGAGAGATCTTTGGCTGGAGACGGGGGTTCACTGGGAGATTTACTAATTGGAGCCATAGCTTAAGTCAGATTTCAATATGACAGACTTTAGGAATATATTTTAGTGTTGCGGAATTAGCGGTCTCTCAGTGTGGCCTATGGCAATAAATATGTGCAGTATTTTTTGTGATGGCTTTACTGCAATAGTCTTTGGCCTCTTGCAGTAAAATAGGGTTTGTTTCAGTTTCACCTATTTCTACTAGCTCTCCTTTCCTAACTTCTAATTTCTCTGTGTTCTTTTCAGTTCTATCAGGCTATTTCTGCCTAACTTCTTTCCATCTATCAGACTCTAAGAGCTACTATAGATTTTGGGAGGAGGCACTGGAATATGAGCCGAGACCAAGTGAATTTCCCCAGGTGGATGAACTCCACTGCAGGCCACAGAGGGGCCTCCTCATTCCAGCAATCTGGCCAGGCTGACAGATTCATAGCCTATGGGGGCAGGGAGGGGTGGGGGCTGGTATTTCTCAGGCTGGTGAGGAACTGCCAGATTCTATGCAGCCTAGGCCCCTGAGGCGGGCTAGTCTCCTGGGCTGGGGATGCTCCGGCAGATGCGGAGGCAGCTGGAAAGGTGGCACTGCACTTGGGTCGCTGGAGCTGCGGCTGTTCCTAGGAGACTGAGGAGCAGCAAGCCTGCGGGGGAGGGGGAGCAAGTGGGTTGCTGCTTTTAGCAGCTGAAAGGGCTGCAGGGAGCTCTGGGTAAGACATTTTCTGCTGCTGCTACTGCTGCTGCTGCTGCTGCTTCTGCGGCAGGAGCTGCCGCGAGTAAGTCAGAGGAAGGAGGATTGAGAGGGAGGAGGCTTCAACTGCAGCCATGCTGAATCACTGTTGCTGATCAAATCTCCTGCTGGTCTGCTGGGGAGAACCAAGAACAGAGCTAGGATCTGAGTGCATGCACAGTCCAGCAGCTACCACCCTGGCTGGGCCTCGCACAATGGAGGGTGAAAGGTATGTACATATAAGTGTGTGTCTGTATGTGTGTGTGTAACTGTACTTGTGGTGCTGCCACTAGCTTTTGTGTTTGCATTGACGAAGCAGGGTTGGAAGACCTGGACACCGAGGGATCCTAAAGGGCAGCAGAGTCAGAGCAGGGAAGCCCCTTTACAAACCCAACCCTCCCAGGGCTTGAATCTCCAGAGATCGGGCTTCCACAAAGGCAGATCTGGGTTTTCTAGGCAGCAGAGCACCCTGAAAGAAGGGACTTCCTCCTCGCTGGTGTTTGGGTATAGTTTCGGCACAGGCTGGATCAGGATCGCCTTTCTCAGGCTGTTTCAAGGAGGCGGTTCTCTTTCCTGGCTACTTTTCCGTGGTGGTTTTTCTTTGGTAGGGGGTTTTTGATGTCATAGCAGGGCTGGACTAGCATAGAGCTCTTGCATTTTCACACTGAAGTGCTCAAATCTTTAGCAAGCATGCCATGCTTATGGATTTCCTAAAAGTGTGTGTGTGCACGCACGCCTGTATACACACATGTTCAGGGATGAAGGAGAGAAACCCAGTCAGATGACACTTGCTCCGAACTGAGTTTCATTTGTATTGAAAAGTTTATGAGTGATGCAGGAAGGTCTGTGCTTTAGAGGATCCCTTCTCCTTCCATCAGGGATTTCTTATGAAATAGGGATCAAGAAAAGGGATTTTAAATACTTCTGTTGAACTGATCTAACTAGTGAGGGTTTATTTCCTGGCAGGCACATACATACACATTTTAAAATTATTATCTGAAGGTCTGATTCTTTCATTGTGAAGGTGCTCGGTGCAGTGCAGGGGTGGGTCATCCCTCTGTTTGTGGACTAAAACATCTCCTGAGTGCCAGCCTCTCCATTCTGTAGGTCTGTGGCTGGTAGAGACAAGGCTTACCGTTTTCCTTGAAAGAAGACTGCAGGGAGGGGCAGGCCATGGCAGCACACCACTGAGGGGAAGGCTGCTACTCTGGGTTTAATGTAGGCAGTAACCAGCTGGTTAAATAACAGGCTCAACTAAGTCAACACTGTTTGGAGTGTACCTTGATAAACACTTTCTTTTGCATGGGTTGTCCTGGTTCCTGCATCTCATGGAGGCAAAGTGATGTCATTAAATATCTCCAGATCCTATTGGAACTGGCATAGTCGTTGGGTGTCATCTCATCCTCCTGTCTGAAGAGGCCCCAGGAGTGTGTTTCTTGATGGAACTCCCACAGGAAGAATCTGGGACTTTTCAGACTGAGTGTGTTGCTGGTGCTGCCTCTTTCTGGGTATTCTTTGCAACAGGAGCTTACTGTTGAACTCCATGTGGCCTGCTGGGCAACACAACATCTGAAGGCCTGTTTCCTAGGATCAGGGCAGAGAGGTGGACAGTGTCCTCACTTTCTCCCATTGGTCTAGTAGCTAGCAGAGGGCAGGATTGATGGGATGGAGGTTTAGAGACTCTGGACCATCTCTTTTTGCATGACCTGTGGCACATTGGGACTGAGAGGTCGGTGTGAGACTACCAGCAACTGATCAAGCATTTTTGGGCACCAACTATGTTCCCAGTTCTGTGTTCAGAAATGTAATGAGTTCATGCCCCCAAGAAGCTCCATTGTTCTTCAAGACCCTAGTGCCTCCCAGCTGGGATGGCTGATGTGTATGGCTTTAGGACAACTGGTTGCATATGTTCTTTTACTTTTCTTCTATTGGAGGCAGAGAGTAGACAAGAAATCCCAACTGAGTAGCTTCCAACATTCACCAGGTCACCTATCCTACTACCTTTTGTTCCTACTTCATGTCCAGCTTACCATGGCAAGCATTCAAATCTTCTGAAATCTGGCTGCAGTCTCCATTCCCACGGCTCACTCATACGCCGACCGAGAGTTTATTGGTCTTTTTCATGATCACCCATCCTATACATTACTCCATCCAGCCTTAGATCCTTAGCTCCTAGAGTTCCTTTTGCTGGATGCCTTTTCCCCCCTCTTTTCCAGAAGGTATCTATCAAGGTTGTTTTAAAATTCCCTTTGTCTTGGAAGTGTTAGCTTTTCTAGTCCTGGCTGAAGTTCTTCTTAATTCTAATACATCTAGATGTGTCTCATAGTTGGTACTGAATAGTAGGCCCACCAGATATTTTTGTGCTTTTGTTTCAGGTATCTTTCAAGTCCCCAAACTTGGAGACAGGTTCTCAAGGACAAGGACAGTGCTTTGTACATCTGAATACTCCTCATTGACTACTATGTGGCTGCACAAATAGCAGGTGCTGGATAGTTATTTGCTGATTAACTGATAACTTTTGTGAGAAACTCTGATAACTAAAAAGAAAGTTGGTAAGAGAGGCGATTGAAACCTTTGGCCAATGGGTTCATCCTTGGATATCAGCCTTATTATCTCAGCATGGGTAATTGACCACATGGAATGCTTTGAGGTGGGGAGAAGAGGGTAAAGCAGCCTTGTTTTACATGTTACCTGGGAAACAAGGGCCAGAGAAGCTGAGTGACTGGCCTAGGATCACATGTCCAACCTTCAGAGACTGGAGGGATCCTGAATCTGGTGCTTGTTCCACACTTAACTTGCTGGAGCTTAATTGGGGCTATTTTTAAGCACTAAAAATTTTCAGCTGAGAGATTTTTAATGAATTTTTTTTCTTTCCCATACGAGTATGAAAATACCTTCTACCTCAAAAGACTATTAATTCAAAACATGGGCTTTGGAGTAACACAGACTTAGGAGTGAATTTGCTATACAAACTGTATGACCTTGACTGTATCACATTTTTTTCAGAACTAAATTTTCTCATCTTTGTAAAGGGAATAATAATAGTATCCATACTTCATAGAGTCGTTGGGAAGATTAAACAGGGCAATATGTGTAAAGCACCTAGTAACGTTTTTCTGGCTCAATAGATGGTGGTTGCTGTTATCACCGATGTCCATCTATTGCTGTGTTGTACCCTGTGACTTGCTGCTGGGATATTAACCAGGGCATATTTTAGGGTCTTCCTATATTTTTCATCCAAAGCAGATTATGTGGGACCATTCCCCTAAGAAAACTAGGAAGAGCTTATCAGGACATCATCTTGCTTCTTACCTAAACTATCTTCTTATAATAAGATACCTCACAGGGCTTGGCATTTCCTCTTTTAGGTTTCATCAAGATCTACCTTAATTTCCTTTTTATAGACACCCTGTGGCATCTATATGCCTTAGTGGTTTGGAAGCATGAGTAGGATGCACCTTTCTTCAGACCAAAATCTTAAGGAGAACCTATGAATTAGCCCTCAGTCTTGCAGTAGCCAACAATTTCTCTGGCTCTCTGCTGGAACTTCTGATGCTAAGTCTTCTCCCAGCTCCCTCCATGGGAGAATCACTGTGGCTTGTTCAGTCAGAGGAAGGTGACTTTGTCTTCTGTTTTGCAAAGGAAAAGGGTCTCTGGCTCTTAGCTATGACAGTGATAAATTGTGTCTCTGTGTGTGTGTGTGTGTGTGTTTAGAGCAGATAGACCTTGAAAATGGCAGTTGCCCTTGCTATTGGGATTTTATTTTAGTTCTGGAAATCAGCCCTGTGGATGGATTAAAATAAATTTCCAACTTACATGATTAGTCAAATCCATAGAGACAAAAAGTGAAATGCTTCCCAGGGGCTGGAGGGAGGGAGGAATAGGGAGTTAGTATTTAATGGGTACAGAATTTCAGTTTGGAAAGATGAAAAAGTTCTGCAGATGGATGGTGGTGACAGTTGTACAGCAGTGTGAATGTAGTTAATGCCACTGAACTGTACATTTAAAAATGGTTAAAGTGGTAAATTTTGTGTTGCATATGTTTTACTGCAATAAAATAAAAATCAGGCCTAGATTGTGGCAGATCTGCAAGAGTTGCAGAGAACCACAACTTGTAGAAGAAGCATCACAAAAAGGGGAAGTTTGTTGTCCATTTTTCTTAAAATTGTGATTAATTTCTTCATCAGGAGCACAGAGATGCCCCTGTTAGAGGCCCAGCACTATGCCGTGAATTTGTGTGTGATGTTTTCAGACAATGGTTCTTATTGGCTGGTTCTTGCGAAGGAGAGCCTGCTCCCAGACCTCAGGGAGCTTCTGAGCCGAAGCAACTAATCTATTTACCCTTGATCCAGAAACAGCAGATAGATAATATTTTCTGAGGAGACACGAGTTAGAAAGCCAATGCTCCCTAAGTGCTGAATTTTGCTATGCCAGGTAAAATGCTGGCAAGACCCAGAGAAGAGCAAGTGTTGAGGAACCTGGCCTTTTTTTCTATTCCCACTGGCAAGTCACTTAGTCCTCCCCCACCCCTAGAAGTCGTGGTTAGATACTTTTGTAGTTTTGGGGCATCACTGCTGCCTGAAGCACATGTGCATGCATTTCAACCATGATAATTGAAACCAAATTTTCCATTTTGGAAATACTTCTTTGGCGAAGTAAGGTTTTCAACTGCAAAAACAAAGTCATTGAAGGAAATCTCTTGATTTCCCCACACCCAGGTTTGGATTTTTAGGATTTTGCTTGCTAACTTGTTGACTAAGGAAGATCCAGGCAAGATAATTTTTGTGTAAGTTTTCTAAAGCAACCACTTTATTTAATGAAATTTGCCATCTTAGAACAGACCTAATTTTTTTTCCATTTCTGGATGAACACTAAAACTATATTAAACTGAATAGAGCATTAATAAACTATGTAAAAAATAGCTTGAACATGCTTTGCTTTTAGATTTTTTACCTGTTAAATAAGTTCAATGGCTCTTAGGTTAGAAATCTGTAACTTTTTATAATTTATGGAGATTTTCAGACTTTTATCACAACTTTCCTTTTTAACTTATGAAAGTATATTGTAGCCTCTATCAAAACCACACACATGGAAGAGCTCAACTCTCCTATTCAAACTAAATATAAGCTTGGCTTCCAAAATGCCACATGATGAGGGGTGTGTTTTCGTTTAGTCTTTCTTTTTGTCTAATTCTGTCTGAACTCAAGTATTTTTCTTATGGTTTACATTTTTACACAGCTCCTTTAAGAGTTTTTTCCCCTCAGTTTTGAAGAAAGCAGTCTGTGACTTAGGATTTTAGGAATGTGATTTGCAACATACCTGTTCTTGAGCTTGTTTATGAAGTAGCACATTTTTAAAATGGCTGCAGCTGCTGGTCACCTTTGATCAATCATGACAGGCTTGTGTGAAGGCCTGAGTACAATTAATAATATTAACTCCAGTACACACTGCAATTGCCCACAATCCGTAGTGAGAAGTTGTGCAATGTCACATGTTCTAGGTTTATTCTTTTTTCATTTGGTCTGGTTTAGCCACATAGGGAAGAACCTCAGAGAAGGGGATGTAAGGGGTGTCCTCCCTTGTACTGGTGGGTGTGGACATTCTCCTAAGTCAGTGGATATTGTCATGAAGAGCACAGGCTCTGGAGTCAGATAGACTTGGGTTCAAGTGCCAGTTCTCCTCATACTAGTTATGGGGGACTTTTGACAAATTTTATCTCAGTGCCTGAGGAGATAATAGTGCCTACCTCACAGAGTTGTTCTGAAGATAAGATGAAATAATGGAAACATATTGTTAACTTTCAGTAAATGTTACCTGTGATTAACTGTTACATGGAGCTGTAGCTTACTGATGCGTATCTTCTAGGTGTCCATGTGTGCTATTGCAGGGAATCAGCCTGATGCTATGGACTGAGGTGGCACTGCTGAAAGAGTAGGAAGTGTATGGGGCTCTACGGTAGTCTGTGTGTAAAGGGTGTTTCCTGGTGGCAGGACTGTGCCATCAAGTCCTGAATTCTGCTGGCTGGACATCTTCAAGTGCCAGGTCCTTCGTTAATCTAGAAATAGAAATCTAAATTTGGTCATTTTGGTCTTGAACTTTAGGATTGGGATACTTACTAGATCAGCAGTTTGTCCAGAGCACCATGGGTTTAGAAATTCTACCTTGTTTGTGTCCCATTGCTGCCCAGACTGGGAGAAGCAGAGTCATGTTGATGACCTCACGAGAACCTAAAGTAGGACAGTCAGCCTGTCAGTTTATTAATTTGTAAGTGGAAGCTATTACTGGCAAGACATTTCTGAGAGCTTGCTACCACTTTCTTTCTCTCTGAAGTAGAGCCATGGGGGAGGCCGAATGGGTCAAAAGCCTGCATAGTGAACTATGGACTGAGTTATGGCAGGTGAATATTTATAGGCTTCGAGTTCCACAACAGGGATCTGACCCGAGGCTGTACTAAATGATGCTATCTGATGATTAAATCACTTTCTTTCCTAGACGTTGTGGGATGGGCTGGACCAACAGCTTTCTTTGTGTGATTCTTAGTTATAGGTTATTCCTTTCTAAAGGACACTTTATTGAGGGATTTTAATGCATTCAGCATAGTCTTACAATGGTGCAGATTTGTTTGGCTTTCTCTGGGTGACTTTGCCTCTCTTTATTCTGTCTCAGCTCTAGCTTGAACATATGTGCTAGGGTCCTGTGTATGCGGCCCGGTATCAGCCCAGGGCTTCTGAACTTTATCTGCATCTCTTGAAGACTTTTAGATGGGAAACAGTTCGTAATCTTCAACACCATTTCCCAGACTCCTCTTTCCTCCCCTCCTCATTGTCTCACATCTTGGATGGTCTGGAGCTCCTCATTTGTTAGATCCCCGAAAAACTTCTGCACAATCAACGTGCACAGAGACTTTTCTGTCTCCTGACTTTCTGGCATGTTTTTTAGTGTCGTTTCCTTTCCACTCATTGCCTGAATTTTCCTCAGCAATGGAAAGAGCCTAAGCACTGGCACAGTAAGCAGCAACCTTTCTTCCTTTCCTGCCTCTTTTCTAGTTGATGCTGGCTTTCTCTCTTCCCTCACCTCCTGATTCTCTATCATCAATGCAGGGTACTGGACTGGCTAAGAAAATATCCCCCACATGGGATGTGGGGAGAAGGGAGGGAAGTTGAGGGGGGCAAAGCCATAATTATTTTAATGAAGGAAAGCGAGGAAAGATGCTTCAGTCAGTAGCTCATTTACTTATCCGTCCATTAATTTAACTCAATAATCATTTACTGAGCACCCATCATGTGCCAGAGGCTAAGAGTACAGAGGGAACTAAGACACCATTCTGATTCTCATGGAGCTCACAGTTTGGAGCAGGGACGAAGTGGTGTGCTGGAGCCAGCACCCATCCACTTGCAAAAGCCGCTTGTTTAATTTTCAGGAATTTTGTGAATCAGTTATCAAATACAGCCAATATTAAAAATTAAATTATGTAATTTATACATAAATTATTTTGAAAGCAGGTGTAATAAATACTCAAAACTCATCACTTCCTAATTGTGTTATTATTATCTAGGCCTTTGAGTTTATGTCCATTGTAGCTTATAGTGGAAATACTGTGCAGTGATAGAATGGTGTACTGCTGCATATTTCTTCCCAAATCCCATGTTCAGTGACATCGTGTTGGTAGCTTGAAATCTGCCATGGTGGGAGTATTTACACCATGGAAATTGGCAAATGTTACAAATCAGGGCTCCTTTCCACCCCAACCAACTGTTAACTGATAAACATTTACCAGTACACACTGTGTGGGGGAGACAGACAAGTAAGAGGTAATTACAATACAGTTCAGAGAGAAGCACAGAGTGCTGTGGGAACACGGGACAGGAGACACTAATCTGGTTTCCTACTAGATTCTAAGTAATCTAATGGGCAGTGGAGGATGATAGGGAATGGTTCCAGGAAGAGGCTTGAAGGGCTGATAGGAACTAGCTGGACACAGGGGAAAGTGAATGGCAATAGAAAGCATTTTCTAGGCAGACAAAACTTCACCAGGCAGAAGAGCCTTGTGTATTTAGGCAATTGCAAGGATTTTAGTACTATGGTAATGAGAAGTCTTCAGGGAAATGATGGAATTATGAAGGACCAGGCTAGATCTCTGAGATTTATCTCGAATGCAGTGAGGAATCAGTGAAAGACTTCACGCAGAACATGCCTTGATCACGTGGACATTCTGGACAGGTCATTCTGGCGTCCGGGAGGAGGTTATTGTAATGATCTGAGCAAGAGAACATGATGGCTCTTGGAATGAGGTTGTGGTAGTAGTGACAATAAGAGGGGAATGGGGTGTAGAGATATTAAAGGACATAGGTTTGATAGGCCTTGAGGGGTGTGAGAGAGCGAGAGGGAAGAAGGTATTAAGGATGACATCCTAGTTTCTGTCTTGGACAGGTGAGAGGGCGATTAGTTATGCCTGTGAGATAGAGAACACAGAAAGAAGGGTAGGATTGAGGGAGGGTGGGGAAAATCAATTTTTGATATGTATGAGTTACCTGTGTAAAATCTAGGTGGGGAAGTCAAGTAAGACATTGGATATGTGGATTTGCATTTTAGAGATTAGGGGAGGTCTGGAAAAAAAGCTTTGGGAGGTAGGGTGCCTAATATTTAAAGCTTACATATTTTTACATATAACTTTTATAATTAATATTTTGTGTATATTTATTTATAGTTTAACTCTGAAGGCCTACTGTGCTTTCAGGTCTTTTAAATGGTTGGGGTGGGGCAGTGGTTGGGTTAGACTATCACACTCTGCTCTACTGTCTAATACTTATAATAAGGACAAGTGAAAGGTTTTCAGGTCAGAGTTCAGTGATGACAAATATGTAATGAGGGCCTTCTAGGGGCATGGCTGGGCAACCTAAGCATACAAAAAGTCCTTGGACACATAGTCTTTGCCCTCCAGGTATGTGGAATCTTGTTTGAGGGGATAGGTGGTTAGATTTATACCATGAAAAAGTAATGAAACACAGTGCAGTGTTCTATGTGCCAATTGAGTTATAGGCTGGAAATACTATAGGAATTTAGGAAAGGAAGGGACTGCTTAGGACTGAAGTATTCAGAGGGCCTCATAGAAGAGTCAAAGCTTAACTTGTCCTTGAAGAACAGGCGTTTAGGTTATAATACAGGGAAAAAGAGGGGAAATCTGTAACCTGTCTGCAGTGGATTGTTCACTTACTTGGTACATATTAGTACTCAGTAGATATTTGAGTAAGTGAATGGTAAGTCTGGCATTTAGATTCAGTCCAGGTCAAGGAAGTCCTTGAATGCTAGGCAAGAATCATGACTTTATTCTATAGGCTGATGATTTTTCAGCTATTTAGCTATAGAGTCCTTTAAAAGGAAATCTTACTTGGTCACCCAATATATAAAATAACTGGAAGCAGAGAGCTCTGACTGAAACTCCAACCCATAACCCTCTAAGCCCCTGAGGAGACTCCTCGGCAGTGAGGATCTGAAAGACATTATCTGAGCGACCTTTTGGAAGGATCAGTTTGTCAATGGTATGCGGGAAGCATTTGGAGGAAGGGCATCTGGAATGGGGAGCAGCAGGTGGCAGCCACTGTAATAGTTTAAGCCAGTGGAAAAGAGAAGCAGAAAGCCCAGGAAGGAAGGGCCAGAGATGTCTGTCCTTCCTGTGGCTGTGAGTCTCGACTGTATGCCTTCTTGACAGGGTCAATGGGCATCTGTGAGAGTGTGAGGTTTGTCTGAGCCAACTTTCAATCCTGTCTGTCTGTGGGCTGTTGAAGGCGGTTGTTGGCCTTTTTACCTGCTGGGCTAGAGCAGTCATTCGCTGCAGTGGGTCCACTAAGGCACCAGTGGTGGTTTATATGAGTATGTTTACTAATAACAGGACAGTGTGTAAAATTAATTATTGAACCAGATATCTGGTGGTTTGGAAAAGTTGACTGGTTTGATGTGTTTTGATTCTGCTGTAGCTTATGTGGAAAATGGCTGAGATGATCATTTCTGTGTATTTCCATAGGAAAGAGCAGGGATTCTGCCTGGTCCATACTTTCTCACTACACCTGTGATTGGTGATCCATTTTGTATTAGTCAGTTTTCTGTTGATTATAACAGAATATCTGAAAGTGGATTGTTTATACAGAAATAAAATTTATTTCTAACAGTTTTGTAAGCTGGGATGTTCAAGGTCCAGGGGGTGCATCTGGTGAGGGCCTTTTTCCTGGTGAGGACTCCGTAGAGTCCTGAGGCAGCACTGACTATCACATGGTCAGGGCTGAGAAGAGCACATTTCCACATGCTTTCTTCCTCTCCTTATAAAGCCCCCAGTCTACTCCGATAACCCATTAACCCATTAATCCATTAATCTATGAATGGATTAATCCATTCATGAGGACAGAATCCTTACGATCCAACCATCTCCTAGAGGACCCACCTTTCAAATACCATATTGGGGATTAAGCTCCAACATGAGCTTGGGGAAACATCCAAACCACAGCACATTTGAATCTTAAACATGGCTTAACTTGAATGTTGCTGGAACTCTGAACATCAGGGTACAGTGAAGGCTCCTGGTCTCGCAGGAGGGACAAATATAAATTAACACTGACTACAGAGAGAATTTCGTAGGTTGCATACATCTTGCCAGATCATGAAACCTTGAAGACTGAATTACCTCATTTGGGCTAGGTGGAGGTTCTTGAAGCCTGGTGTGGTTTTAATAGGGGCTGGAACTGACTTTTGCTCTTGGAGAATTCAGCCACTTTGTGTTTAGAGAAAGGGCATTTACTGATAAATGCTTTTCAACAGAAAACATCTTGGGGCTGAGTCTGCTCAAAGAAGTGTGTGTGTGTGTGTGTGTGTGTGTGTGTGTGTGTGAGAGAGAGAGAGAGAGAGAGAGAGAGAGAGAGAGTTTTTGGCTGCGCCTAGGTTGGGTGAAAAGTATGATCTTGGGCCTTGGAGAGGACAGTGGAATATACATGAGTGTGGTCTGTATTTCAAAGTGGGCAGAGAGAATCCACCAGCCTTATCTGAGATCAAGAACTGAGAATGCCAGGGATTAGGCCTTGATAGGTGTGGGGATGGGGCAATCTGTTAGGGACTAAGTAGTCAAAATCTGGTAAGAATGGAGGAAGAAAGTTTTAGGGGAGGAAATGTTGGGATCTAGCAACTCTGTATCTGGGCATGGGATCTAGGCTGAGGCATATGTATGTGTGTATGCATTTATATTCATGTATGTACTATGTTGCTGGAGGGAGTAGGTGGTGGTGGAAATAGCTTGAACTTCTGGTCAATGACACCTGTAGCTCAGATCCCATCTTGGCTACTTATTATTTATGTGATCTTGTACAAGATTCTTAACATCTCTGAGTCCTCAGATGCTCTCTTTCCTTAACATTGTGCTATCTGGAAGGTTAATGAGTTGCCAAGAAGCTTGTACCTTCCAGAAACCAGGAACCCAGAATCCACTCCAGACGTCCTATGTCTTCAGGGAAGAGCAGAGTATGGGGAATAAAGGGACCTTGGGTTCTTTCTGATGTCAAACCTTACCTCTGCATCAAAGGTTGGACAGGACTATGGGTGGACTGGGGAAACCAATGTCCTCTTTCTAGCCAGCCCTATGGTAATCTGCAAGTCACTTGCTCTTTCAGGGAGGTTCTAGTGTGAATTACATTTTGTTGAACGTTAATCTTCTGATAACAGGCAATCTATGTTTGAGACATTTTGGTAAACATAACATTGTATTAACAGGGATACATCATTATTGGACTATTCTGGAAGACAGGAAAGTACAAAGAGCAATACAACAGGAAGAGTGAGCTTTCCTGTTCACTAGCCACACTAGAGATTATTGTCAGCACTTCCACATGGCTCTATTTGGTCTACACCTGTTCCATATCTGTGAAGTGAAGCTAATAATATCTGTCCACTATGCTTTTCTGAGCTCTAATCTTATTAGTTCCCTGTCAAAAACCTTCAGTGGTTCCCTGATCCATAGCAAATTATATTTTTTCATCCTGGTTTTTAAGTCTGTCCACAGTTTGAAGACAACATTTATAATGAAAATTTGTACAGTATTTTACAGTTCCTAGATTTATCTTAGGAATGTAAATATGATTTAGAATTAGAAAAATATGTGTCATTCATCACATTAAGAAATTAAAGGAAAAAACCCATATCATCATCTCATTAGATGCACAAAAACATTTAATAATTCAGTATAATTTTATGATTAAAAAAACCTTAATAAAAATAGAGGGGAATTTTCTTAACACAATAAAGAACAACTGTAAAAATCTTATAGCAAACATATACAATGGGGAAACGTTAGAAACATCTTTAAAATCAGGAATATGACAGACAAGGATATTCACTAGGACATTGTGTGGCCATCCTTGCCAGTGCAAATTTCTTTCAAAAGAAGAAATGGGAGGCCTGAGAATTAGAAAGGAGGGAAAAACTCTGGCATTATAGGCAGGTAATAAGATAGTCTGCATAGAACACCTAATTGAATCTATGGTCAAATAGTTAGAAATAACAGGAACATTTGGTAAGGTGGCTAGATATATGATCAATTTGCAAAATTGGTTACATTTTATAAACCATAATGATCAGATAATATTATTTTAAAAAGACCATTTCTAAAATAGCAACAAAAACTACAAAGTACTCGAGAACAAATCTAATCAAATATGTATAAGGTTTTCATACAGAGAAAAGTAAAAGTTTGAGTGACATTAAAAAGGACCTAACTAAATGGAGGGCTATCTCATGTTCATGGATAGGAAGGCAAACTATCAGATGTTGGTTCTATCCAAATCGATCTAAAAACTCAATGCAGTTTCTGTCAAAATCTCATCAACATTTTTGATGGAACTTGACAAGCTGATACTAAAATTTGTATGAAAGAGCGAAGAAACCCAAAGAATCAAGACACTTTTCAAGAATAGCGATAGGCTTGGGGAGTTGCCCTATCAGATATTAGTCCTTATTGTAAAGCTACAGAAATAAGGTGGTACTGGTACAAAGACAGACAAACTGACCAGTGGAACAGGTTAGAATCCAGAAATAGATCCCTGTATATTTGGAACATTAATATGTGACCTAAAGTGGCCTGACAAATTAGTAGGAAAAATAAGTATTCAGTAAGTTGAACTTATGGGAAAATATTAGATCACCATACCACGTCAAGACATAAAAATCAATATCAGATAAAATAAGAGCTTAAATATTAAAAAAAGTTAGACTTGTAGTAGAAAATAGAAATTAATATCTTTTTGGCCTTAGAGTAAGGAAGGAAACTAACTATAAGAAAAACTGTGCTTGGGGGATTTCTTACATGAAGTTTTTCATTTTTGCTGGGTGCTTCCTCTCCCTGATCACATTTTCTGGCTTGAGATTTTCTTTACCTGCTAAAACACACAAATCTAATCATCTTCCTTTGTGCATCTCTTGCTCCCAGAATCCAAACAGTCCCAAAGTTCAGATGTCCATGGCTTATATTTGCATGCTGAACTGAAGGTGGGGAAGGAAGCCAAAGGAGGAGTCTGTTATGGTCAGACAAGTTGTGGGTCTGGCATACTGGCTGTATTTGAATGTTCCGATAGTTATGAATCCCAGTGTGAGATCTATGGAGACTCTCGGGCCTCTGAAACATTCTTTTAACCAAAGCAGCCCCTTCCTCTAGTCAATTTGCAAGGCTAGGAGGTAGCATGGACAGAAACCCACCGGGAAATGTCAAAGGAGACTACCCTCAGTGTTCTAGAATTGGAGTGAACTGTGGGACCCCAAATCTACACAGTGGAGAAGGTCCCATTTTCCTACTAGTAAAGCAAAGATTAACCTCCTGAAAACAGAGGTAACTCCAAGGTCCCAGCCTTGACTTTGGAGCTGAATAGTTTCACTAGTTGGGGGAGAAAATCCTTTTTCTGTTGATTCTTTTCATTTCTGCTTCCTTCCACCATTAAGTTCAGACATGTTGTTCAGGAGTAGCTGGGCAGCTAGCTGGCATCCCATAGGGATTTGACTTCAGTACAGAGGGTGTTGAGATTATGGGTGACTCTTGCTAGTCACTACCTGCTCACTTAGTCCACCCAGACAGGCTTTCTTTCCATAACAATTACAATCCTTGTCTTTCTATGGGATTATGGTTTCCCAAAAGCTTTTACTCTTGTGCCACTGTTCTCTGTATCATAGCCAGTGTGATCTTTCTAAAGCACAACTATGTTCACCTGCTTCCTGTCCCACTTCTCTGTTTAAAACCCTTTGATGACTTCTCATTATTTTAGAAATTCGAAGTCCTTAGCTTTGCTTATATGACACTTTTATATAAGAGTGCTCAGTCTTCTAGTCTTTTCTCTTGATACTCACCTCTTGTGTTCTCTAGTTTTACTGAATTGCCAGTAATTTAAGCACACTTTGCTCTTTTTCTCCTCCAGGTCTTTGTGCATACTGTTTCCTCTGCCTATCTTTTCACCTGGCTAATTTCTGCACTTCCTTCAGGCCTCTGCTTCCAGGAGGTTTTCCCTAAACCAGCCATCACTGGAATAGTTGCCCATCCCCTGTGCTTCTGAAGCTCCTATAGTATAATAATACTTAAGATATGATGTTTAAATGTTTATTTGGTTTCCTCCTCCACTTAACTCTAAGCTTTGTGAGGGCAGGGACGGTGCCTTGTTTACTGTTGTGTCTCCCTTAAGTTTAAATACAGTGCCTGGCACATAGTAGCTTCCATTAAATGTTGGTTGGATGTACAGACATCCCTGTGAAGTGAGTGATGTAGTGCTTCATTCTTCTCCCTTTTAGGAATGGAGAGATGTGGAGGATAAGGACCTCCCACAAAGTCACACAGTATTTGGTGGAGGAAGCCAAGCTAGTACTGGGCTTCCTCCAGGGGAATGCACTTTGCTTTGGGAGATTCTGCGGAAAGGCCTGACCCAGTGGGTTTCCTTCCCTGCTGGGTCTGTGGTGAGGAGAACAGGCAGACAGAGATGCCCCTGGCGGGTTGGTAAATGCATGGACTTGTTGCTGTTGGATGAATGGGTTTACCAACATGTGATCCTCTCTTGCCCTCCCACTTCCCTCCCACAGCATCAAGCCGAGTTCCCGGCCCCCGATACAGGCTGGGGATGAGGAGAAGAACCAGAGGACAATCACCGTCAACCCTGCCCACATGGGGAAGGCTTTCAAGGTTATGAATGAACTGCGGAGGTACTTTTCCTGTCTTACCTGTGCCCTTTCAGAAGGAACTTGCAGGGTGAGCTCCATCAAGGACTGAGAACAGAAGTCAAAACACTACCAACCTAGCAAATTCTGACTCTTCCCCACCCACTCCAGTCACTTGGCTTCCCCTTTCACACTCTGATTGAGACAGGATGGCTTTCCCAGAAATTACTCTCTTTCCTTTGTATTTATTTAACACCTATCATTTTAGTGATTGATCACAGAGGAAAAACTCCTTTATGGTTTACAGCAGGCCTGTTCATAAACTTGATTTCCAACCGAACCAGCTGCTTGAGAACCAAGAGTAAAATGATTGCAACACCTACACAAATTGCAGATTAAAGACTGTGGATGTCATGTATTTTCTTTTGGCCTCACTCTCTCATTCCTTGGTCTGAACTTAGCTTGGCAAGACAGACACATGAATGGAAGAATTCTTAGCTCCTTAAATGCAATTTAACTTTGTAAGGAAAGAAATGAAATGCAAATAAACTCACCCTTTCTGAGCTAAATGGTGAGGGGTATGCAGGCTGTTTGTAAGACCAGTTTGCATGTTTGACAAGCTTGTTGCAAGACAGGTTGAGGGCACTGAAAACATGTTTTCCTGTACAAAGCCTGTGCATACAATCTCTTCCTTACCAGAGAGCTCAGAAGCTTCTTTTGCCCATGCCATTATTTACTGCATAGTTCATCCTGTTATCAGTTGTAATTGTTTGTCTCTCCTTTCCTCTATAATTCATGAGAAGCTCCCTGAAGACAGGTATAATGTCTGAGTAATTTTGATCCCATAGATGCTTCAATTCATTCACCAATGATGTGCAGAGGCACTGGCTAAGCCTTGAGATCAGTGGGTGGGGTACAAAGTCAAAAATGTAAATAGGTCAATGAAAATAATTTTTCTACAGTGCAAATAGGTGTTATAAAGGAGGAATGCATTAGGTGCCTAACAGGTGGTAGGTATGCAGTAATTATTTGCTTCTTAAAGCGTGCTGCGGAAGCATGTATTTCAGACTGGTGCTTTGAAGAATACTCACTAAAGGGAGGTGATGCTTGAGCTGAATTTTGAAGGATGAGTAAGAGTTAAAGAAATGAAGGATAGTGGGGGTAGGGAAGCCTTGCAGGCAGAGAAGGTGGCATATAGCCAAAGAAGTGTTTGTTCAGTGGGGAACTGAACTACTTTTAAACAATAGTTCTTATTCTTTTTGTTTCCTCATTTCTCCTTTCTGCGGGACCCAGTCTTTGGCACTAAAAACCAAGTTAAATTAAATTTGTCTTATGCTCTACTGCTCAATTTTTATTAAGCTTCTTGCCAGATTTCCTGGAAGCTCTGCCCACAGCTGTCTCAGGCGTTGAGCAGTGCTGATATTCATGCCTATGGGATGGTTCTCTGGTCACTAAAGAATTTGTGTTGTGTTCCCTAAACACTATTAAAGTTCCTTGTTTAGTTCCTTTGGGTATGTCTTGTGTCCTTTGGCTGATTTAAGAGTGTGCATCTCTCACCAGGCCTTATTTTGCCTGATGTAGCCAACTCCAGTGACTGCGGAAAGGGAGAGCTTGGGAAATAGATAAGCACACAGAATTCTCCCCACCCCTACTTTCTATTACTGCCATCTTTTCTTTTTCTTAAATAACTTTTTAAAAAGCCATCCTAATAAAGGGGCATGAAAATCAAGTACAATGTATTTTGAGAAGTAAAATAAAATAAAATAAAAAAGTCAATGTATTTATAAAAAAAAGTCATCCTAATATTCTCTGTACTCAACTGAGTTTGAAAAAATGCTATATACTGTAACCTCCTCTGAAATTCATAACGCATATAAGCATATTAAATGCTCCAAGAAGTCCTGCAATAAACTTGTCTGACTGAGGGTTTCCCACATGTATTTGACTCTAGAATCCTCTTTGTTTTTGTTACGTATAGACTGAGTGTCTTATAAAACTTGTTTTGGAAAACACTGGTCTAAATACCAGACACAGTCCTTTGCTGAAATATAAGTGAATAATCTTGTTTTTCATTTTTGTTTTTATCAAATGGACCACAATCTGTACATATTTGGCTGAGAAAAATTTAGGTCAGGTTTAGGCATGGATTTCCCTTTTATTTTTCTTTTAAATTTTTTTTGTAGAAGGAATATATTTATTGTAGAACATTTAGAAAATACAGATAAGCAAAAAGTCATCTGTAATTTTAATACATGATGGTAACCATTGTCAACATTTTGGAGAATACTATATGTCTTAACCTGATTTTTTTCTCTTAACACTATATTGAACAAATTTTGCTATGTCACTAACTATTCTACAGCATTAAATGGATAAATGATATTCTATTTTTTTTTTAAAGTTCCCTGTTGTTGGATGTCTGGGTTTTTCCAGTTTCCCATATAAATAACAACTGCAGCGGTTATCTTCATAGCTGTGTAACGTAGAGGTTGCAAGCTTAGACTCTGGTTTCAAATCTTAGCTCTAATACCTATTAACTGTGTGACCCTGGGTAAGTTAATTAATCTCCCTGACCTCACTTTTATCAGCCTTAAAATGAAGCTAATAATAGCACCCGTCTTGCTGTGTTGTTAAGAGGATTAATGAACAAAGTACATAGAACAGTGATAGCATATATATTAGTCATTAAATACTTGTGCACATTCATGAGTATTTCTATAGAATTAATTCCTAAAAATAGAATTACTGATTTTAACAGCCTGTAGCATAATAATAATTATTATTCCTTAGATATAGCTGTGAGGCCCCGGTGCATGGTGACTATTCTGTAAGTTGTGTAGCTATGATGATGAGGGTGTGCTAAGGTTACAAGAACTCTGCACTAGGTTGCAAAAACATGACCATAGATAAGAGAATCAAAGACTTGCTCTCAGTGAAGCTTGTTCAAAGGCTATACCAAATTCCAAGGTATTTAAATGGCTAACTTCTAAAAACTAGAGTAGAATAGGTGAGTCGGGGGAAAGGGGGCCTGAATTGACACTTTATTGATCTGTATGAGTTTAATGGGCACAGGAGAGAGGCTATGCATACTTTGTTCTGATGAAGGCCTGGGCTAAAGCATTTTGCCATCCAGGGATTCAGCTCATGAAATGTTACGTGATATTCCAGGGATCTGGGGTTATTACTTGTATTGTTCTCACATTCCCCTCCCTCAATTTTAAGCTATTTTAGTTCAGCACATATTCTTTGCAATTTATGAATCACACAATTCACGAGTTTCCTTTTCTTCTTATTTCCACGGTAGAGAATGGGCTGTTGGCATGGTAACCACCCAGGCTTCTCCTCATTTTGCACTTCATTGCTCTGCTCTGGCCAGACCACGGCTGCTTCTGGGCAGCAAAGCCCTAATGACTCTGGCTCCTGACTGACCATCCAGAGGGCAAGACCATCTTGCTCAGACTAGAACACCCTGACCAGGCCTGAAAAGAAAGGGGCAGTGAAGATGGAGCAACCAATGAGTATCTAGAATCCACAGACAGTCTTTCCTGTCTTATTTTGACAGTTTTAACCTCCCTTTTTACCATTGTAAACAGTCCATTGCCCTCATCTTTGGTTTTGGATGGTCTGCCACTATGTCTTTATTACTGGTAAAGAACCATCTTAGCACATTGCTTCCTGTTTTTCTTTTGGTAACAGCTTTATTAAGATATAATTCATATGCCATACAATTCATCTATTTAAAGCATATAATTTAATGGCTTTTAGTATATTTACGGAGTTGTGCAAACATAATCAACTTTAGAATATTTTCATTATCCCCCCTCAAAAAAAATCCTGTTATAATTTAGCAGTCACCTTCCCAACCCCTTCCACTCCAGCCCTTGGCAATCACTTGTTTACTTTCTGTCTATAGATTTGCCTACTTTAGAATCAAACAATATGCAGTCTTTTGTGTCTGGCTTATTTCACTTAATGTTTTTAAGTTTTATTCATGTTGTAGCATGTCTTAGTACTTCATTCCTTTTTAGTGCTGAGTAATATTTCTTTGTATAGATAGGTTACATTTGGCTTTTGGCTATTATAAATAATGCTGTTATGAACATTCATGCACAAATTTTTGTATGGATGTATGTTTCCATTTCTATTGTGTGTATATCTAGGAGTGGGATTTCTGGGTCATATGGAAACTCTATGTTTAACCTGTGGAGGAAGTGCCAGACTGTTTTCCAAAGCAGCATCAGCAATGTATGAAGATTTCAATTTCTCCACTTCCTCTCTAACTCTTGTTTTTGATCATAGCCATTGTAGTGGGTGTGAGGTAGTACCTTATTGTGGTTTTAATTTGCATTTTTCTGATGACTAAAGATGTTGAGCATCTATTCATGTAATTATTGGTCATTTCTTTTTTTTTTTTTTTTCCTTTTTGTCTTTTTTCATGTCCGGCAATGGATCGCAACCCTCAGTGTTGCCCCCGTACCGGACTGGGACCGGCAACGGGATCGCAACCCTCAGTGTTGCACCCGCACCTCGCTCAGCCAGTGAGCGCAAACCGGTCTGTATGTGGGATCTGAACCCTCGGCGGGAGCGCCACCACACTCCCAAGCGGCACACTGTAGCAGTGCGCCACCGGGCCGGCCCCTTATTGGTCATTTCTATATCTTATTTGGAGAAATGCATATTCATATCCCTTGCCCATTTTTAAAATTATGTTATTTTTCTGTTTATTAATGAGTTTTTAGGGTTCAAGTTCTTCATATATTCTAGATACAAGCCCATTATCAGAAAGATGATTTGCAAAAATTTTCTCTCATTCTATGGATTGTCTTTTTACTGTTCTGATGATTTCCTTTGAAGCACAAATATTTTAAATTTTGATGTCTAATTTATCATTTTTTTCTTTTGTTCTTTGAGCTTCTGGTATCATCTGTGAGAAATTATAGCCTTACCTGAGGTCATGAAGAGTTACCCGTATATTTTCTTCTAAAAATGTTATATTTTTAGCTTTCACATTTAGGTCTTTGATCCATTTTGAGTTAATCTTTGTATATGGTGGGAGGTAGGGGTCAAACTTCATTTTTTTGGTTATCTCTTTGTATGTGAATTTCCAGTAGTCTTAGAACCATTTGTTGAAAAGACAATTCCTTAGCCAAAGTGAACCTGAGCAAAAAAAAAAATAAAGCTGGAGACATTACACTACCTGACTTCAAATTATACTACAAAACTATAGTAACCAAAACAGCATGGTACTAGCATTAAAATAGCCACTGGACCAATGGAACAGAATAGAGAACCCAGAAATCAACTCACATACTTACAGCCACCTGATCTTTGACAAAAGCAATAAGAATATACATTGGGGAAAAGACTGCCTCTTCAATTAATGGTGCTGGGAAAATTGGACATCCATATGGAGAAGAATGAAACTAGACCTGGACCTCTCACCATATACCAAAATTGACTCAAAATGGATTAAACACTTAAATATAAGAACCGAAACTATAAATCTCTGAAAAGAAAACATAGGGGAAATGTTTCAGGAAGTAGGACTGGGCAAAGACTTGGTGAATAAGACCCAAACCACAGGCAATAAATGAAAAATATAAACAAATGTGATTTTATCAAACTAAAAATCTTCTACTTAGCAAAAAAAACAATCAACAGAGCAAAAAGATAACCTACAGGGTGAGAGAAAATATCTGCAAACTATGCATCTGACAGGAGATTAATACCTAGAATATACAAGGAACTCAAACAACTCAGTAAAAAAAAAAAAATAAAATAAAATAACCCAATTAAAAAATGGGCAAAGGAGCTGAATAGGCATTTCTCAAAGGAAGATATACAAATGGCCAACAGACACATGAAAAAAATGCTCAACCTCACCAAGCATCAGGGAAATGCCAATCAAAATTACACTGAGAAATCATCTCATGCCAGTTAGACTGGCCATTATCAAAAAGACAGAGAATGGGCCGGCCCAGTGGAGCACTGCTACAGTGCGCCGCTTGGGATTGCGGCGGCGCTCCTGCCGAGGGTTCGGATCCCACATACAGACCGGCCGCTCACTGGCTGAGTGAGGTGCGGGCGCAACACAGAGGGTTGCGATCCCGTTGCCGGTCCCGGACTGGTAAGGGCGCGACACTGAGGGTTGCGATCCGTTGCCGGTCACGAAAAAAGACAAAAAGGAAAAAAAAAAAAAAAAAAAAAGAGAATAACAAATGCTGGTGAAGATGCAGAGAAAGAGGAACCCTCCTATGCTGTTGGTGGGACTATAAATTAGTACAGCTGTTATGGAAAACAGTATGGAGGTTCCTCAAACAACTACAGATAGAACTGCCATACAATCCAGCAATCCCACTTCTGGGTTTATACCCAAAGGAATGTAAATCACCATGTCAAAGGGATACCTGCACTCCCATGTTTATCACAGCTCTATTTACAATAGCCAAGAGTTGGAAACAAACTAAATGTCCATCAAAGGACAACTGGATAAGGAAAATGTGGTATATACAGAAAATGGAATACTACTTTGCCATAAAAAAGAATGAAATTCTGCCATTTGCAGCAACATGGATTAACTTAGAGACTATCATGTTAAGTGAAATAAGCCAGGCATGGAGAGAGAAATACCTCATGTTCTCACTCATAAGTGGAAGCTTAAAAAATAAACAAAGAAAGAAAAAAGAAAGAAAGATACAACAATCACAATAATTCGCTGAACTTTCAAATGGAGAGAACAGAACTGAGGCTACAAGAAGTGGGAAATGGGGAGGGGGAAGGGGGTTATTGAGAAATTGGTAAAGGGCCACAAAGAATGATTACATTGTGTAATGTTGAATATACTAATTATCCTGATATAAGCATCACATATTGCACACAGGTGTTGATATTCAATGCTGTACCCCACAGATATGTACAATGGCAGATGTACGGTACAGCAGAAACTTCATTTTTTTGGTTATCTCTTTGTATGTGAATTTCCAGTAGTCTTAGAACCATTTGTTGAAAAGACAATTCCTTAGCCAAAGTGAACCTGAGCAAAAAAAAAAAAAAGCTGGAGACATTACACTACCTGACTTCAAATTATACTACAAAACTATAGTAACCAAAACAGCATGGTACTAGCATTAAAATAGCCACTGGACCAATGGAACAGAATAGAGAACCCAGAAATCAACTCACATACTTACAGCCACCTGATCTTTGACAAAAGCAATAAGAATATACATTGGGGAAAAGACTGCCTCTTCAATTAATGGTGCTGGGAAAATTGGACATCCATATGGAGAAGAATGAAACTAGACCTGGACCTCTCACCATATACCAAAATTGACTCAAAATGGATTAAACACTTAAATATAAGAACCGAAACTATAAATCTCTGAAAAGAAAACATAGGGGAAATGTTTCAGGAAGTAGGACTGGGCAAAGACTTGGTGAATAAGACCCAAACCACAGGCAATAAATGAAAAATATAAACAAATGTGATTTTATCAAACTAAAAATCTTCTACTTAGCAAAAAAAACAATCAACAGAGCAAAAAGATAACCTACAGGGTGAGAGAAAATATCTGCAAACTATGCATCTGACAGGAGATTAATACCTAGAATATACAAGGAACTCAAACAACTCAGTAAAAAAAAAAAAATAAAATAAAATAACCCAATTAAAAAATGGGCAAAGGAGCTGAATAGGCATTTCTCAAAGGAAGATATACAAATGGCCAACAGACACATGAAAAAAATGCTCAACCTCACCAAGCATCAGGGAAATGCCAATCAAAATTACACTGAGAAATCATCTCATGCCAGTTAGACTGGCCATTATCAAAAAGACAGAGAATGGGCCGGCTCCTTAATAGAAGTGAAAATGTTCATGATGAATCTATTCATATTGGTAATACATTTTTAAAATAACTTTCATTTTTTTTTTTTTTTTTTAAAAAAAAAGATGACCGGTAAGGGGATCTTAACCCTTGACTTGGTGTTGTCAGCACCACGCTCTCCCAGTGAGCAACCAGCCATACCTATATGGGATCCGAACCCGTGGCCTTGGCGTTGTCAGCACCGCACTCCCCTGAGTGAGCCATGGGCCAGTCTTAAAATAACTTTCGACCAGGGCCGGCCCGGTGGTGCACTGGATAGTGCGCCGCTTGGGAAGCATGGCGGCGGTGCCGCCCGGGGGGTCGGGAGCCC